>NC_052507.1:13099479-13140265 GCF_014356525.2 Nilaparvata lugens | reverse complement strand
GATATACTCAATCTATTCATTGAAAAATTTATGGATTTGATTATGTGGTGATATTTTATCTTGGAACAACAATTTATTTTTGCATTTCAAATATATTAATATTAATTTTAAAATTAACGTTCTTCACTCATCAAGGTTATGTATGGTTTTGTTAAAGTTTATGTTTCCCAGAATGTTTTTTCCATTTAATCACTAACCAAAATTATTCTCACTAGATTTTGAATTTTATCAGAAGTATTTCACAAGACATGCAACTTTGAATATAGAAATTGGTCATTTTCTGTGTATTGGAATATGGGCTTAAGTACCGTACACTCAACAATAAATTTCCCATTTTTCGACCGAATTTGACTTATTAGGCATGATTTTGAACCGTCGTGACGAACCGAGAAGGATGAAGGTGTAGTACGATGAAATCTGAGCATTGTGTCGAAAGTTATGTGTTTGAAATTTTGATCCTTGAGGTGTCCTTAGCGCGCCTCTCCACTAGGAAATACTGAAATGAAGTGGATCTTACTGGTAATTCTAATAGAACATAATCTCAAGAACTTATGTCGTTGTGCAAAATATCAATGTGAGGACAATTAGTGGTGATGATGCTTGAAGCTGAAAATTAGGTCTTTTTCATAATACAAGGAGATTGTTGTCAGTGTACCTAGAATATAAGATAGATCGCTATACCTGAACATCGATGTATCGATACCCATCCCTACTTACAACCCTACCTTGTAACCTACCCTTGTAACCTACCCTACCCATTGTAACGTTACAAATGTTAATAAATAAAGAAGTGGCATGGGTGGGGACAGCGCCGTCCGGCGTTTTCGCCTGTCGTGTGTTCATCTCCATATAGTACAATGCCTGCTACTGCTTTCCGGCGGCAAAACCGGACGGCGAAGTAGAGAATACCGGCGATATCGCCGGATCAATTTCTCGCCGGGCCGGCTTTTCCGCCGTCGCCGCGTTTTTCGCCGTCGCCGGCGTCGCCGGAGTCGGGTGTGTTCTGCCCCATGCCTTCCTGTGTACTTCTTGCAACCGGACGGCGAAGCTTCGTCCGGCGAAAACGCCGACGGCGATGTCGCCGGATCGTGGTGTCCCTGCACTTAGCTCGTGTCGTTCAGTGTATATTGACAATAGTCAGTCTAGCGTCCCACTCTATGAACGGAATTTAACCTTTCCCTAAGCAAACGAACGAATCATTCTGTATTGATACATGAATACATCCTGTATTGATATAGGTCACAGAATGTGGAACGTACGAGAACGGTATTGGCGATAATTTGTATTTATTCGTGAAGGATTTTCTGTTATGTAAGTAACTACCTGTACTGTACCACTACCAGCAAATACAGTCGAACCTCTCTATAACGAACCTCCACTTAATGAAATCCTCTACACAACGAATTTTTACCTGGTCCCATGACATTTTAGAGTTGTTGCTGCTTATTTAACGAATTTCGACCTCTCAACAACAAAGTTTTCTCTTGACTTCAACATACAAAGTGTAGTGTGTATATGAATCAGACGGTCATTTTCAAGGAATTCTTTAGTTTCAGCAGAAAGGTCAATAGTCTAAAATAATGGCAATTCAGTTAGGAAGAAGATAGAGTGGTAGAAAGTCAATATAGGGTGAAACACATGTCGGAAATTGAATGCAAGTTACTGGAAATTGAATTTCAAGAGCTTGTCATTATTGTAGACCAGGCAGGTGAACGACTGACTTTCCCTTCTTGCTTTTGACACACTTTCAATTCTTTGAACTGACTATGATGATGATGATGATGACTGTGACGAACCAGAGGAGAAGAATCCGTCAGATCAAGAAGTTCTTTCAAAATTATCAGGCAAGGGTTACTGAAAATAGTGTACCAGACATGTCCGACTGTTTGAATAGATGTGACTCGTTTATCGAACATGATGTTTTATTCAAATGCAAAATTCAACCGATATTACTCACTTTCTCTCAATATAAAACAAAAAAAACTTTTTTTAGTTATTATAGTATTTATAGTGAAGTTATTGACAAAATAACCGTATTTTGCGTTGCATCTAATAGTAGTGTAAAAAGTTGAAAAAGAGGTGAAAAGAGTATGTACTTTGATTAAACTCCACTAATAGTACAAATCAAGCTTTCTGGGAATAAATTGGTGAGTTTACTTACTTATTACGTTCTACAAATATTCAAAAAAACATGTTTTTTCAACAGCATGAATTTTCAAATTTCCATATTAATATTGGCCTAATAGGTACCCTACCTACGTTCGCGATGATTTGTTTCATGTACCATATTCATTTATTTACCGCCGTGATACGATATTATGAGATCCATAGGATCGTGGCAGTTTTCCTAGACAGAACCTCTCAATAACGAATACCTCTCGGCAGCGAATTTTTTCTCGGGATAATCGAATTTGTTATACAGAGGTTCGACTGTAGTTCCACTTAAAGCTGTCAGCATCCGTTTAAAATACCAGTGCTTCCTATTTGACAAGTGCTGGAAGAGATTCGACCAATCTTGAAGAGAATCTCACAAAGATTTCATTCTTTTTTCATTGGTTTACAATTAATTATTAATTTGATTATTCTGTTGAATGTAGAATTTTAACTTAATAAGCTCAAGAAGGCGTTCCGTTGCTATTTCAGATCTATTAGCTCAGTATTCGGGTTTTGTTACTTATTTGTATCACCTGTATACCTTCATAATTATCAAATTTTTCAAAGTGTTAATATTTTCAATATTACAATATGTGATAGTGATAGTGACATAACGTACATTTCGGATTGGACTGTAGTATGAATCTAGAAAGGAACAGTTTTGGCATGAGACTGTTGTGTCTTTCCATTCAAGTATGATACATAAATCTAAATGATCGAATGAATAATATAAATGAATTCAATAATAAGAGGTGGCAATTCAGAAATCATAGTGAATATTCATTCAATAATTCCAATAAGAGTTATGAATCAACAAAATTATCATTATTATTTATTTTGAATTTCTCTGAAATTCCAATGGATATGTCAAATTGATCAATCGACTGTGTACGGATATATTCGGAGTGAAAAAATATACAGGGTGATTCTTAATTATGGTGAAATAACTTGATACGTGATAGTAGAGGTAAAAATAAGAAAAAAGTTCTCATAAACATATATCCATAAACGCTTCATTAGCGAGCTATACAGAGTGAACGATTTCACCCGGAATTCAGTTCATCTGGTGAAATACACCGATGCTGAATTGTTTAGGGACTAGTTTTTGGAAAACTTATGCTGGATTCATATGGAAAAATATCTGAAAAATTGAATAAAACTAATCTGGAAGCTGTAATGTGAGTAGTTTTTGAGAAAAAAGTTGAAATATGCAAAAAATCTAAGTAGAAAAACACAGACTTCAACGTTTGATGCCCAATAACTTCCTTTAATGACCAGTGAACAAATAATTTTTCGCAATAAGAATTGTAGAGAATTACTGAATTTAATGAAAGTTGAAAAAATGTATTCTTATGTAGTACATTACACCACAAAAATTTGCTGTTTTATGAGGAGAGAACTAATAACTCATAGGTTGTAGCTGATTGCAATTAAAATATTCGGTGTTTCATGAAAAGTTTTATTTTTATATGAAAGTAACATATCTAAATACACAAACGTATACCAAAGACTGAAGATGATGTTCAAAGTCACCTCCGTTTTTCTGTACATATGTTCAGACGCCTTCTCATCGATTGTCGGACCCGTTCAAATATTCCAGGAGTCTGCTTTATCATTTCTATTCCGTTCAAAATCCTTAATCGGAGTTCTTCAATGGTATCAATCGGAGTATTGTATACTAAGGTTTTCAAGTGTCCCCAAGATAAAAATCCAAAGGATTCAAGTCTGGTGACCTAGCTGGCCATGGTACTGGCCCACCTCGGCCTATCCATTGATTTGGAAAGCTGTGATTCAGGTGTTCACGAACAGCAACACTGAAGTGTGCTGGAGCTCCATCATGCTTAAACCAAATGTTTTGGCGCAACTAAAGAGGTACATCTACAAGTAAGATCCTCTCTCAAAAAGTTTAAGTAGATTATGCCATAAAGCCTGGGAGGAAGCTCGAACAGAAGTAGATGATCCCCTATGATTCCTGCCCAAATGTTTACTGAAAATTGATGTTGTGTACGATTAGGTTTGACGGTATGTGGATTCTCATCTGCCCAAATATGTTGGTTGTGGACGTTAAAGATAGCTGTTCTTGTAAAGTATGCCTCGTCGGTAAATAAAACGGTTGTTAAAAAGTTTGGGTTAACAAGTTTTTTAAAAAACCATTGGAAAATACCAGCACGGGGAATACAGTCTCGTGGCAATAGAGTATGAAGTTTCTGGAGGTGATATGGATGTAATTGTTGCTCTTTCAGTATCCTCCAAATTATAGATTGATTGACATTAAACTGCACTGACAATTCTTCGTGCTCTTCTCTGGATGTTCATAGATTTCATTAAGAACTTGTTCTTCTAACTCAACAGTCATAGTAGATCTGGGTCTGCCTGCATAAATGTGCTCTTTGAATATCAATGAACCTGTTCCAGACAGGCGCTGATGAATAGTGGCAAAAAACCTTGTACTTGGACATACTCGGTGGGAAAGTTCTCTTGATACAAACGTCTTGCTTCAGTACTATACAGTGTCCCATTACATTAAATATAATATATTTAATATATTCCATTTAATATACATTAAATGCATGTCAGCTAATTCGAAGTATGAATAATGTATAAAGTTACCTGCCATTTTTTAAAGAGTTAACACTTAACACAAAAGCAAAGTGAAATGGTTACAAATAACTGGTAAATAGATTAAACAAAAAACACAGCGCGGTTACAGTAGGCCTAACTTACAGTTTGTTGTTTTGTTCAACAGTGAGCTAAAATATTTCTGAAAATAATTTTCAGCTGATAATTCCTTTTAAATATTTTCTCATTTAAAACAAAATAAATCAGCTGTTTTGGAACAGCTGTTATTTGAATCCATGTTTTATTTGCAATCAGTTACAACCTATTAGTTATTAGTTCTCTCATCATAAAACAGCAAATTTTTGTGGTGTAATGTACTATATAAGAATACATTTTATTCAACTTTTATTTATATATTTAGTTCATACAACTTACATAATTCTTTTCAGAATTGAATTCTCTACAATTTTTATTGCGAAAAAATATTTGTTCACTGGTCATTAAAGAAAGTTATTGGGCATCAAACGTAGAACTCTGTGTTTTTCCACTTAGATTTTTGCATATTTAACTTTTTTCTCAAAAACTACACACACTACAGCTTCCAGACTATTTTTATTCAAATTTTCAGATATTTTTCCATATGAATCCAGCATAAGTTTTTCAAAAACTAGTCCCCAAACAATTCATCATCGGTGTATTTCACCAGAGGAACTGAGCTCCGGGCGAAAACTTTCACCCTATATAGCTCGCTAATGAAGCGTTTATGGATATAATTATGTTCATGAGAATTTTTCTCTTATTATTACCTCTTCTATCACGTATTAAATTATTTTACCATAATTAAGAATCACCCTGTATATATAGATTATGGTTTGGATGTGATCAAGTTCCTCTCCATTTTCTGTTATATAAAATATATAGTATACTTGGGCGTGTCTACTCTCGGCCGATGGCAGTTAAGCTCAACCTTCATTGGTCAACAGCTAATGGCCAATCGGAGGGCTTCACTCACTCTTATATTATGCTGCGCAATGTTTACGCTTTCAGTTCACTAGGGATTGATAATAGTGTAACAAACAAAAATATAATCTAAAATTGTTTTAATAAATCAGTGGTTTTGACAGTATCAAGCCGTTTTCATTCTTTAATATCCTGTTTTCAGCTGTTTCATATCCTTGTAATAGTGATACTATGCGATGTCACGTCTTAATGTGACGTCATTTATCGTGCATTATTTTGGAGCAGATTGTTTTGGGGTGAGGGGAGGATTTGTAGGAGGGAGAGGGGCATTCGAGCACAATATTTTTGAGTAACGTTCAAGGTAATGGAGCGAGCGAGCACAGCATGTTACTATGTGAGAAGAATGAAATTGAAACATAATGACTACTTTTCAATCTTTCTCCAAATGCCTCTCTCACGCTCTCTCTCTCTCTCACACACACACACTCTCTCTCTCTCTCTCTCATTCTCTCTCTCTCTCTCTTACTGTTAAGTGCTGAAGGGGAGGGTATCCTTGATACCCTCTCTGAGAATGGACTTCTCAAGGTCCAAACTTCACCGTTTCATGTGAAAACATTACAGTAGTACCTTAACTTTTGCAATTTTCAACATTTTTCTTGCTCAATATTATTGTAGAACTCATCAGTTCTATATGATTCTATATATGATTCACCATGTCATTTTACCGCTACTGGTATTTATTTTTAACGCAAGAACGTAAGTTGAATTATGTTTTGTTAAACACATGAATAAAGGAATCTGAATCTGAATTTGAATCTGAATCTCTCGCTCATTCTCTCTTTCTCTCATTCTCTCTCAATCTCTCTCTCACTCTCTTCCAATCTCTCTCTCTTTCTTTCTCTCCCTGACACACTCACTCTACCTCTCTTACCAACTACCAACTCACTCTCTCTTTTTTTCTCAATCACTCCCTCTCAATCTCTCTCCCACTCTCTTCCACTCTCTCTCTCTCTCTCTCGCTCATTCTCTCTTTCTCTCATTCTCTCTCTCACTCTCTCACTCACTGTCTCTTTCTTTCTCTCCCTGACACTCCCTCTATATCTCTTACCAACTCACTCTCTCTCTCTCTTTTTCTCAGACAATCACTCCCTCACACGCTCTCTTTCACACACACACACACACACACACACCACACACACACCACCACACCACACACACACACAACAACACACACACACACACACACACACACACACCACACACACACACACCACACCAACACACACAACACACACACACACACACACACACACCAACACACACACCACACAACACACCACACACACACACACACCACCACACACACCACACAACACACACACACACACACACACACCCACACACACACACACACACACACACACACCACACACACACACACACACACACACACACACCACACACACACCACACACACACACAACACACACACACACACACACACACACACCACACACCACCACACACACACACACACACCACACAACACACACACACACACACACACACACACACACACACACAACAACCCACACACACACACACACACACACACACACACACCACACACACCACACACACACACAACCACACACACACACCACACCACACACACACACACACCACACACACACCACACACACAACACACACACACACACACACACACACACACCAACACACACACACACACACACACACACACAACACACACAACACACACACACAGAGGAGAGGGATGAAGTGTGAGAGTGATAAATATAGTGTGAGAGACAAAATCAAAGAAACCGACATGAAGGATGATTAGATTAGATAAGAGTTATTCTTTATTGATTGATTCATACAATAAGTACGTCATCAAAAATGATAGGGAGAGAAAAAATAAGGTGACTTAGTGATATTCCTTTCCCAAATTTAGATAAAATTACACATAGCCCGAAATAGGTTAACTTTTGTAGTTTTTCACTTCACAAAATTGTCAGCACTTAATTATTTTAACCAAGTAGATTTCAAAATTTAGATGCTCTAAAACCGAATATAGAAAAAAATCTCACTTCTTATGATTATTTTACTTGTTATTCATTCATTCATGTGGAGGGGAATAAGGAGTAAGATGAGATAATCATGGGAGAGGAAACAAAGTGGAAGGTGGAGAAAGCGAATGAGAAACCAGTTGTGAAAGTTCTTATGAGATAGACAAGCATTGATCATATAGAAGTTCAATAGCAAGAGGTTAGGAATCAATACAAAATTTTCCCCAATGCAGAGCACGAGTTACCCCGCTAGTGGTTAACAATAGTTAAAAATCTGGTGTGGCGCACTCACACAACTTTCCTTGCCGTTATGAAAATTGATCACCTGACGCTAGTGTTCCCGCGCATCTCAAGTCTACTATTCAAATATTTGAGCCAGCTGGTGACAGGGCAATAACGCTGGAGACACACATGAGGTCTGCTATCTCTTCATAGTGGATGATTTAATAGAATCAACAGTTGCCAACAGTTTGCAATTGGATAATCATATTTTCTCGAATTTTGAGCTTATTTTCAATTTTAGGTGAAAATGTTGCTGAACATTAATTGTAGAGATTGTCATGCTGAATCTATTCCACTTAGAATTTTCTCTTCAAATTTGTATCTGAAGCCTGATAATTGGGAATCTAAAATCAAACTTTGCATAGATGTTGCAGTGCTCCTGAAATTTTTACAGATATGAGATTTGTGGCATTTGATAGAGCTTTACAATGACTTTTCTAGGTATGAATTTGATCAAAATCGTTGGAGCCGTTTTCGAGAAAATAGTGAAAACCTCTGTTTTTGACAACATTTTCGCCATTTCAGCCGCCATCTTGAATTGCATTTGATCGAAAATGTTCGTGTCGGATCCTTATATTGTAAGGACCTTGAGTTCCGTTAATTGGGAGATGAGATATCGTGTACACAGACGCACATACCACTTTTTTGGACTCAGGGGACCTTGAAATTGGGGTACCTTAATTTTCTCGGAATGCAATACTTTCCTTACCCATGGTAATAGGGCAAGGAAAGTAGATAATACAGTTACTTGAAAAATGGTACCCAATATCATCTCACCCCTTGGAAAAACACACAGAAATTAGTACAATGTTTTTCCATTTGCAGTCACATGACCATCCCATATAACACCACAACAATGATAACGCAGCACGCAAGCCTTCAATAGAAAAACATAACAGCAAGATAATAATAAAAGGATGAGAATGAAAGAATCACGAACCAAATCTCAAATGTTGTCAAGGATGGCAGCGAAATGGGAGATAGATGAGCAACAAGCAACAAGAAAAATGGAAAGTGATGGTGGATGGAGAGGAGTAGGAGGATGAAGAGGAGTGAAGAAGTTGGAGGAGGAGGAGGAGGAGGAGGTGGATGAGTGGGAAGAGGAGGGAAGAGGAGAAGTGTGGGAAAACTAAGTGTGAAGTGACAATGAATGATGGCATTTCCCAAGACTAGGGGATATTTTTCCTCCTATCCTTTTAATTCTATCTTTTATACCTCCTCCTTTTTGCCATCTGCTTCTCTCTTTCTGCTCTTCTTCTCCATATTTTTCTTCTTCTTCTTCTTCTTCTTCTTCTCCTTCTTCTTTTATTTATTTATTTTATTTATTAGATAGAGCGAACAATACAATAGTCGGAAAAGAAAAAACAGGCTATTGCCCAAAACTTCTTCAATTTCCTGATTTTGTCACAAATTGTCCAAATATTATGTAGAGGTTATGTTCACTTCATTTTCAACACCAAATCTTCAATCTGAAACTATGAATCAGAATAAAACAAAGAATTTCAAATTTAGATAGATTGATAATGAAACTTTCGTTAAAACAAAAACCAAACTTCAAATATTCACAAAATATAGAATAAAATCACTTAAATTTTGAGCTCGAAAATATCACTTTCATCATAGCTACAACTGCTGTATTATTCTTCTCCTTCTTCTTCTTCTTCTCTTCTTCTTCTTCTTCTTCTTCTTCTTCATCTTCTTCTTCTTCTTCTTCTTCTTCTTCTTCTTCTTCTTCTTCTTCTTCTTCTCTTCTTCTTCTTCTTCTTCTTCTTCTTCTTCTTCTTCTTCTTCTTTTTCTTCTTCTTCTTCTTCTTCTTCTCCTTCTTCTCCTTCTTCTGAACATTTTCTTCTCTTCCCTTTTTCTCCTTCTCCTTCTTCTTTTTGTTGTTCTTGTTCTTCTTCTTTTTCTTCTGCTTCATCTTCTTCTCCTTCTCCTTCTTCTTCTTCTCCTTCTTCATCTGAACAATTTCTTCTCTTCTCTTCTTCTCCATCTCCATCTTGTTCTTGTTCTTGTTCTTCTTCTTCACCTCCTCCTTCTTCTTCTTTCTCTTCTTCTACTCCCTCTTCATTCCTTTTTTCTACTCCTCTTCTTCATGAGGAAAAGGATGAGCCTAATGACGTTTGACTGAATGAGAAGAGATCATCCACACCGGGTCTCTTCAGTTTGACCACAACATAATCTTTATTTCATTTACTTGCACTTCTTCCTTCGTCCTCCACACTCCTCAATCCATAATTTTCTCCACATTTTCTCTCATCCTCTGCACTTCCACTCACACGTTTCGTGGTCAGCACAAAATGTTATTCTATGTCTGAGAATACTGCATTGGCTGTAATGAAGTGCGTGCCTCATGCTATTCCAATTTGGTAACTTTCTATTCATAAACTTTTTTCTCCATTTATTTTTTTCTCTCTTCTCTTCCTATTCATCAATGTTTTCCCTCCATTCAATCTCTACCACGTCATTATGTCATCAATCTACAGTATAGTTACTTACTTACTCCTCAGCTCTACAGGTCTTTCAACCCTTAGCCTCCCTCAAGCTGCGTACACATATTCGCGCTTCCAACCAGCACCGAGCACGCTCCTCCCTCGTACCGCCCTCGTACCACCATCGAACCACAGTCGCACCGCCCACGCACCCATCATGAACGTTATGGAAGATGTTAGATCTTCTCGCGTTCCCCGGTCGAACCACTCTTGCTCCCCGGTCGATCATCAATCGCTCTGCTGGAGTGACGTTCGGTTGCGGAGCAGAGCGAAAGTCTGTACGCACCTGAACATAGCCTCTCCATCTGTCTCGATCCTCGGCCTGCCTCCTCCAGTTACGAACTCCAAGCGTCCTTAGATCGCGTTCCACATCATCCGTCCATCTATTTCTTGGTCGACCTTTTCCTCTTCTGTTATATATTTTCTCCTTCCATATACATTTCACCACTCTTCCATCTCCCATTCTCAACATATGCCCCATCCACATATTCTGCAACGTTTTATCGACCGCACAATGTCTTCATTGTTTTATGAATTCCTCTATTTCAAAACTTTTTCTTCCTCTCTAGAGACCATTCTCAAAAACAGGGTTCAATATTCTTCTCACAACCTTCCTTTCAAAAACTCTCAGTCTTTTTTTATCTCTTTCCTGTATAGGGCTATTTATAATATAAATATAAAGAAAATAAAAATCTCAGTACCCTTTTTTTAAAATATTTTATCACAAATACAGTATCACAAAATGACCGAAACATGTTGTGATAAAATATTTTAAAAAAAGGGTACTGAGATTTCTATTTTCTTTATATTTATCGCTCAGTCTTTGCATATCTCCAGCAGTAAGCACCCATGTTTCCGATCCGTAACACACCACAGGCCTCACCAATGCTTTGTATAATTGCAATTTTGTAGCTCTTGACAGCATTCGTTATTTGAATAACTTGATCTAGCATAGTAGGCTATGCCCTGTTTCCTGCCATGATCCTGTTGTTAATATCTGCTGAGACTTTCCCACTACTTGTCACAAATGTTTCCCAGATAGACGAACTCGTCTACATGTTGAAATGTGTAGGGTCCAATCTTCATGTCTCTAGCATCTCTCCTACCAACTGCTGGTGACACTCTTAGGTATTTTTGTCTTGGCCTCGTTTATCTCTAATCCCATTGCTTGCTAGGGTTGTGAAGGCTTCTCTCAAGGCTTGGTACTGTTATCGCTACTATGACCAGATCATCTTGTGCCGTGCTATGAATTTAGAAAGTTAATTTTGAATTTAGAAGCACACACAATATAACTTAATAAAAGGGATGCTTGATAAACATACCTAGTGCTAGAGAACGGGAAACCAGAAATGACAAGAGAGACAACGAAATAGAGAGAAGGTATCAATTATATTGTCACCTCTTACAGTTAAATTCAACAACTAATAGAACAAAAGGAAGTTACATTATGAAAATCGAAAACAAAATTACTAAAGTTAGGTTATCTCTGAAATAGGTAATACGGTAATAACCTACTCCTTATGCTCTACATTTGAAAACGTTTTAGATTGAATCATAAAAGCTTAAAGGACTCTAATTTCAAAAGAGCAATTATTGAAAATTATCATCGATATGTCTCAGAAGTTAATCATAAATAACCATACATATGTTAAGAAAAGATCCACATAAAATTCATAAAATTCTTAGAACATTAAATTTTGAACACACTTGGAAACTTTAAAACACTATCCAAACATTATCAAATATTAATGATCCCCAATAATAACTACTCTGTATCTTTATATCATGAAAGCTGCAAAGACAAACATTCCTCAAGTATCACATCATGGAATACTACCTTAGAAAAAAAAACTATTCAAAAAATATATGTCATCAAAACAAATTTAGAAAAGGTTAGGGTCCTTGAAACTTCATTTGATCCTTTACAACTTTAAGATGAGAATTATTTTAAAACATTAATTTAATCAATAAGGGACCTTTAAAAATTCATATACTCATTCAACTTTCAGTAGTTTAGAAGATTATAATTATTTATAAATTTAAAGAAAACTGAAATTCCCAGTTGGATCCTTACAGAGAAAATATGGCCTCACTTTTCAATGTAAAGATACAACCGAAAATCTATTACTCAAACCAAATTAATAAAATTAATAATCTATCTATCCCCAATAATATCTCAAAATTATGATTTAACAAAAGTCTAATTCCGCACGTTTTAATTGATTGAAAGTCTGTCGTCACTAAAACCCATTTTGTCACATCCGGAGTTCCTGGGACGTTCGTTTAATATGGAAAAAAGTTGTTACCTCATAGCTGTTTCTTCAAATTGAATCTAGGCTCGGTGATCGAGCTCTACACGTCCAGATGGACAGGAGACAGCATACCCCAAGCTTCTAGGACGGCCATCGATTCAGAGGCGTCTCAGCGGCTTAAAGACACACGTTCATGAACCCATGAAATGGTAGACTCGTACGTTGATCCCATACTTGATGTTCCCGTACTTACACCGCTGTTAGAATAAAAAAATAAACTAGGATAATACAAATTAACTTAACTTCAGTTATATAATAAAATCAACCTACTATAGGTTATATAACTCACATCAATTACTTTAAAACCTAAATAGGCATTACCTACTTCAATCTCTTGATTTAAAAGAAGAGAATTTATTTGTAATAAGGGTTACGCCCTATACATAAAGCGATGAGTACATAGTACTCCATAATAGACCTACATAATTCACAAGTTGATTGAATTACTTCATAATAAGGTATTTCGAGTATTGTTGTTAGTTTAGTCAGTTCTCTTACATAAATCACATTTATGGTGTAATTTAAAAGAATAAATTACATGACAGGTGTTTCCTAAATAATCATGAAAGCTTTTCCTAAGCATCAAAAGACAAATAAAATCTATAACCAAAAAATACTGATAGAGCTCATAATAATAATATACTGTAAACATCCGTTGGTTTTGGATTTAACCAACAGTAATTGAAATTTAGGTTAATAGCTTCCTCTTCAAAAATAGTTAAATCAAACAAATATCTTA
The DNA here is from genome assembly GCF_014356525.2 of Nilaparvata lugens. Classification (NCBI taxonomy): domain Eukaryota; kingdom Metazoa; phylum Arthropoda; class Insecta; order Hemiptera; family Delphacidae; genus Nilaparvata; species Nilaparvata lugens. Next base: position 13,126,677 of record NC_052507.1, on the reverse strand, counting down.
ATTCCTACTAATAGGCATTCTAAAGTTCTACAAAACATATATCGTTAACTTTCTTACATTACAATAAATACTTTGATGGAAGCTTTCTTTGAAGATATTTTCCTTAATAATATTATAAATCTATGACGTACCTTTAGTAGCGGTTATAGGAGAAAAATCTCCATTGTGAGGTTACAATTTGATACTCTCTCTCTCTCTCTTCTTAATTAAAGCGACTACAGAGGCAAAGAAAACTAAAAATGCTGCTGGAACAAAAGGTTCCAGAGTCAAACACTAAAAAGCCTAAAGCTGGCATGGAAGCCATGGTTAACACCAAGTTCTGATCAGACTACATTATTTTTAGTACTGCTTATGTCGGAGGACAGACGCTGAGTGAAGCCACTTCGCTTTTCTCGTCTTGAGGTGGACAGCTGTGTGATCGTCCATACTAGATAGACCTAAGCAGTTAACTGTGATTGGGAGTTACAATTTTCTAGAAAAATTTCCACCAATAGAAAGGAACGTTACAACTACAATTCAAGATACATTCTCCCACCAAGTGACAGCTATTTTTCCTAGGCAGCTATAAATTCCTTACCTTATAAGGTTGTGAACCAGACTTATATTCTAGGAAAATCGTTGATCTTCCCACAACTTCTACACACACACCTATAGAGTCGACACTTCACAATGCAAAAAGCAAGGCTCATGAACTAAGCTGTTGCTCCAGGAAAATTGATGTTATTCTAAGGATCATAGCTTCTATGCACACACTTACAGAGTCGACACAACACAACACAGAAAAGCAGAACAGCAAAATCCATTTTTATAACAGGCTAACTTCTCAGGCTAATTTGCATAATTCTCATCACTCATAATTGTAACAATATTCATTGTTACAATACTCCCCCCTTCTTGAGTGTGGAACGCGGGTTGAGTCGTAAAAAATTTGGCAGAAAACAACATGACAGTACTCTCTGTAATACCCTGTATAAGACCAATAATGACTAAAAGAAATTATTCACCTCAAAAATTTCAAATAAAATACTAATAATGAATCTCAAACTAATCAAACGCGAACTACAATCATGTGAAAGCAACAAAATTTTTTTAATGAATTTCAAAGAACTAGCCATAAACATCAAGAGGAACAAGCAAAATAACCAACTTCACAATTTTCAACTAACCAAGTGGACTAGCTACAAATTTCGATGTCATAATAGTTAAAACAAAAACTCTGAGCATAATCAACTAATTTGGCATAATCAAGATATCTTGCAACATAAAATTTTGCAACATAAGACACCAAAAAAATTTTGTAAAGTCAACTAGAAATTGTGCAAAACCGGCTGCCAAACTCCACATCTAGACGGGCCCTGTCTTATATGAAGCTAAACAACCAGTAATAGACATTAATAAACAGTGACAAAATAAAATCAAAATTAATATTCAGACAGTTACTTTCTTAGAACCGCAGTGAAGAAATCCAGTATGTGCACCTTTTACTGGTCCCTCACAACTGATAAGATAATTTTCTGAAATTTCTCCCAGACACAGATAAATGACCAAAATATTCAAAGAGACTCTCCAATCAATCCTTTGCTGTTAAGTTCATAATCAGATTATCCCATAGTTAACCTCAACAAAAAAAACTCAAAATAGAAACAACAAATTAAAAAAAATTATCAAATTATCACAATCATATGACCAGACCCTCATAACTCGACAAGTTGTTAAAATCGAGCAACTGACATTTGACGCATCTCACCACTGAAACAGCTGACGGCCGCCTCATGTCAAAGCAACCCTGACTTATGTATGCAACCGCTTTTCAATGTCATGAAGCCAATAACTACACAGAGTTAACTCACATGCAACGATGTTAGCAGCTTACGTATCATGATACACGTTGACCTAGATACACGTATCAACTTAGCAATAAAACTCATATCACCCATTTTTACTCTCTATCTCGTTCCTTGAAATTTCGTGCAACAAAATAACGTCGATTTTAGCTGAAGATAAAGGACATCGCGAATTGTCCCACAATTACCTAGCAACACCTACGCTACAATTCTGAATTTTCCCTTTTGGAAAAGACTAAGATCTTCACTGTTTCACAAACAGAGATACAACTATTCAGTACATCATTACCACTTAATTTCCGTTACTCATTACTCACTTGGGACAGCAACATATGAGGACAATATACATACACCAGTATACCTACTATTTGTGCTCCCTATCACCTTGGTACAACCACAGTATCACAACTAATGGACCTTGGCAACTCAAAAAAAAATAACTTACTACAATATTCTCTCAACACATCAAATAACTATTACTATCCTCTCCCTGTATACTCAATTAAACTCATTTTTCTAGCACATGAAGAAATATGACAGTACAAACGCCTAGGCCAATGATCATGATAACAGACACTGAACCATATCATAAAGAAAATTTTCCACTATCGACTAGTATATAACTGAACTAAGCTCCACAAAAAATATTTGAACAAAATTTTATACTGCCTACCACACTCAATGAAGAACCTTCAGAAACTCAAACCTTTATTTTAAGAATTCCATTGACAAAGACAAGCTAAAGCAAACAACATAAGCATATTCCCAAGATTAATGAAAATAGTCCCCATATTCTATAGTACTGAAACCTGTTCCATTTCCCGTTACATATTTCCTTTTTTTTTATCACAAAAGTTATGAAAAATTGAGTTACCTAGATTTTCTTCCCGTTTCCTATTTTCTATTTTTTTGTTTTATTCAATCATTTTTCCATGTTTATGTTATATTAAAGAACTACCTTTCCTAATATTCTACCTTTTCCCGTTCCTTTCCCCTTTTAATATTAATCACTTTCGCTGCAAATATTATAGGACATGATTCTATATCCTGTCTATCTTATTCAATTATTCTTACTAAACCAACGCTATAATTTATTGAATCTCCCTAATTTATCCTCACAATACTGCAAAAAAAAATCAATTATCCTATCACCAAGTAAAATTAATTCTCATAATCAATTATCACCATACAATTCAAATATTATTTATTTATTTTAGATTTCCCCAATTTCACTATATTGAAATAAATCTACTCTCCACTGTCAGCATCACCAAATTAACTGTAGCAGTATACTATTTATTATTACAAAATCCCAATAAAACTTTTCTCAATCTTTCTCTCATTATTATACTCATTTCAAATTCACATTGACTTATTAATAATATAACCTTTTTTCCTATTAAATAAAACTTTAGATTTTCACTACCCACATTATTTAGATAAATTTTATCCCAAGAAATAATTAGATAATAAATTTTGACAGTGTATTGTGGCCATTCCCAGCTATCAATTTAACGAACCTTTCAACTGAGGCTTACCCTAAAATTTCAAAAAAAAAATCCTGATCTTGGTTAGCATTCCATCTATTTTCTTCAGACCCCATAAATCTTCAGAAAGGAACCACACCAGTCACCAGAATAAAACCTAATTTTAGCTCATACTACTCGGAGTACCTTTTGCTAAAATTCTATCTTCCATTCCACAAATACAACAAGGATAGTCCCAGCTATTAACCTTGATTTGTCATATGGACCTCATCTGAGTAGTGCCCCTTACAACTGGCGACACTCACTCCAGATACTTAATTCATCAAACAAAACTACAACTTCAACAGATAAGATTTCTCACATCTATCTATCTAAGCTCAAAAAAAAAAATTACCACAGCCTAAAAGGAAACGTTAACAAACCTTATCAAATCTGACAACTCTCTTTACAACGCCGGACCACAAAATACACCCTATATTTTTATAGCACATTACTGACCCTACCAATGAAATATTATCAAACAACTGAAATTCCAGTACTAATCAGATAACTAAATTTTGATAGACGAACATTTCAAACAATATAATAAAGGATAGACAAATGTTTGTCTCGGCACCAACCTTACAGTATGTTGGCTCACCAGACCCGCTATTGAAGATCAGCATCACGGACAACATCAAGACTCAACACTGCAGCCATCGTCTATCAGCTCAATCAAACGCAAAATCGCCGTTCACAAGACTTGGTGGTCTTTGATGCAACACTGAAATTAGGTTTTCATTAGAAGATGCAAGGACTAATTTAAACCCAAAATCAAAACTCAAACAAACAAAATAAATTCAACTAAATCAATCAATTATTATTTTTCTGCTATACTCCTCAAATCTAACCTTCCTTCAACTTTATTCCCAATTATCCAGGCTACAAACTGCAATGCTACTGTCACTACAGTCTTCTGACATATCAAAACTTCCACTAAATTTCTGACTGTCCCTAACATGTCATTTTCTATAAGAATCTCGAAAAATGAAATTGTCCCTACACCAGTATAATGCCTTGAGCTAGGGCATCACAGCTAAATGGAAACACAGACAGGGAAAATATTAATATTGATAACATTAATAAAATAATATAAAATTCAACTTCAATTAGTTTATCTTCAGCATTTGTATGCTGCTACAAACTTCAATACTCATTTCTGGAATCAAGCATTCATTAGCCATAAGAATGTTTATCAATTTTATAAATAAACTGATTTGAAATTAACATAATAAGTCAATAAAAAGAGCAAAAGTAGCAGAGTGGCGCAGCAAATTGTGCCGTGCTATGAATTTAGAAAGTTAATTTTGAATTTTGAATTTAGAAGCACACACAATATAACTTAATAAAAGGGATGCTTGATAAACATACCTAGTGCTAGAGAACGGGAAACCAGAAATGACAAGAGAGACAACGAAATAGAGAGAAGGTATCAATTATATTGTCACCTCTTACAGTTAAATTCAACAATTAATAAAACAAAACGAAGTTACATTATGAAAATCGAAAACAAAATTACTAAAGTTAGGTTATCTCTGAAATAGGTAATACGGTAATAACCTACTCCGTATGCTCTACATTTGAAAACGTTTTAGATTGAATCATAAAAGCTTAAAGGACTCTAATTTCAAAAGAGCAATTATTGAAAATTATCATCGATATGTCTCAGAAGTTAATCATAAATAACCATACATATGTTAAGAAAAGATCCACATAAAATTCATAAAATTCTTAGAACATTAAATTTTGAACACACTTGGAAACTTTAAAACACTATCCAAACATTATCAAATATTAATGATCCCCAATAATAACTACTCTGTATCTTTATATCATGAAAGCTGCAAAGACAAACATTCCTCAAGTATCACATCATGGAATACTACCTTAGAAAAAAAAACTATTCAAAAAATATATGTCATCAAAACAAATTTAGAAAAGGTTAGGGTCCTTGAAACTTCATTTGATCCTTTACAACTTTAAGATGAGAATTATTTTAAAACATTAATTTAATCAATAAGGGACCTTTAAAAATTCATATACTCATTCAACTTTTAGTAGTTTAGAAGATTATAATTATTTATAAATTTAAAGAAAACTGAAATCCCCAGCTGGATCCTTACAGAGAAAATATGGCCTCACTTTTCAATGTAAAGATACAACCGAAAATCTATTACTCAAACCAAATTAATAAAATTAATAATCTATCTATCCCCAATAATATCTCAAAATTATGATTTAACAAAAGTCTAATTCCGCACGTTTTAATTGATTGAAAGTCTGTCGTCACTAAAACCCATTTTGTCACATCCGGAGTTCCTGGGACGTTCGTTTAATTTGGAAAAAAGTTGTTACCTCATAGCTGTTTCTTCAAATTGAATCTAGGCTCGGTGATCGAGCTCTACACGTCCAGATGGACAGGAGACAGCATACCCCAAGCTTCTAGGACGGCCATCGATTCAGAGGCGTCTCAGCGGCTTAAAGACACACGTTCATGAACCCATGAAATGGTAGACTCGTACGTTGATCCCATACTTGATGTTCCCGTACTTACACCGCTATTAGAATAAAAAATTAAACTAGGATAATACAAATTAACTTAACTTCAGTTATATAATAAAATCAACCTACTTTAGGTTATATAACTCACATCAATTACTTTAAAACCTAAATAGGCATTACCTACTTCAATCTCTTGATTTAAAAGAAGAGAATTTATTTGTAATAAGGGTTATGCCCTATACATAAAGCGATGAGTACATAGTACTCCATAATAGACCTACATAATTCACAAGTTGATTGAATTACTTCATAATAAGGTATTTCGAGTATTGTTGTTAGTTTAGTCAGTTCTCTTACATAAATCACATTTATGGTGTAATTTAAAAGAATAAATTACATGACAGGTGTTTCCTAAATAATCATGAAAGCTTTTCCTAAGCATCAAAAGACAAATAAAATCTATAACCAAAAAATACTGATAGAGCTCATAATAATATACTGTAAACATCCGTTGGTTTGGATTTAACCAACAGTAATTGAAATTTAGGTTAATAGCTTCCTCTTCAAAAATAGTTAAATCAAACAAATATCTTAATTCCTACTAATAGGCATTCTAAAGTTCTACAAAACATATATCGTTAACTTTCTTACATTACAATAAATACTTTGATGGAAGCTTTCTTTGAAGATATTTTCCTTAATAATATTATAAATCTATGACGTACCTTTAGTAGCGGTTATAGGAGAAAAATCTCCATTGTGAGGTTACAATTTGATACTCTCTCTCTCTCTTCTTAATTAAAGCGACTACAGAGGCAAAGAAAACTAAAAATGCTGCTGGAACAAAAGGTTCCAGAGTCAAACACTAAAAAGCCTAAAGCTGGCATGGAAGCCATGGTTAACACCAAGTTCTGATCAGACTACATTATTTAGTACTGCTTATGTCGGAGGACAGACGCTGAGTGAAGCCACTTCGCTTTTCTCGTCTTGAGGTGGACAGCTTTGTGATCGTCCATACTAGATAGACCTAAGCAACGTTAACTGTGATTGGGAGTTACAATTCTCTAGAAAAATTTCCACCAATAGAAAGGAGCGTTACAACTACAATTCAAGATACATTCTCCCACCAAGTGACAGCTATTTTTCCTAGGCAGCTATAAATTCCTCACCTTATAAGGTTGTGAACCAGACTTATATTCTAGGAAAATCGTTGATCTTCCCACAACTTCTACACACACACCTATAGAGTCGACACTACACAACGCAAAAAGCAAGGCTCATGAACTAAGCTGTTGCTCCAGGAAAATTGATGTTATTCTAAGGATCATAGCTTCTATGCACACACTTACAGAGTCGACACAACACAACACAGAAAAGCAGAACAGCAAAATCCATTTTTATAACAGGCTAACTTCTCAGGCTAATTTGCATAATTTTCATCACTCATAATTGTAACAATATTTATTGTTACAATCTGCATATCTACAAACTTGCCATAGTCTATTTACTATGGTACTTCTATGGGTGATACCTATCTTCAGTATAGTACTATACAAATTCATACTATAGTATGAATATAAATATATAAATTTATATAGTATAAATACAAATATAGTACTATAGTACTATATCCAAATTTCTCCTTCACTCCATCACAATGATTTGTGAACTTAAATTCAGCAACTAACTTGATAAAATAGTTCTACTTTGTGAGAATTATTGCATGAATCATTTAATCTTCAAATGAAACTTGATAAAATAGTTCTACTTTGTGAGAATTATTGCATGAATCATTAAATCTTCAAATGAAACTTGATAAAATAGTTCTACTTTGTGAGAATTATTGCATGAATCATTAAATCTTCAAATGAAACTTGATAAAATAGTTCTACTTTGTGAGAATTATTGCATGAATCATTAAATCTTTAAATGACGAAGCTATCAGGACCACCAACTTATTGAAAATTGAACAAAATTCCAAATAGCTGCAAAACTTTGTACTCATTGAATTACTGTCAATTCTTTTACAGTATAAAATTGAAATAATCATAGAAAGGAAACTGAAAATTGAAGAAATAATACTATAAATAGGATTAAAAATCTCAGTACCGTTTTTGAATTATTTTATCACAAATAAAACAGAAAAAAACTGTATTTGCTGTAAGTTGTATAAGAAATCGTAATAATTATACAGAGTGGGTGAAAAGTCCGAGAACGGCTTAATATCTCATTCACAAAGATTATTTGACGGTGGGTGTGATTGGGGATCCTACTCAAATTGAAAATACTTCTTTATTATGACTTTATAAATCTGGTCCGCCATCTTGTATCCGCCATTTTTAATGCAACCTTATTTTTTTAAATAGGAAGTTGGTCATGCAGTACATGATATCGATACGGAATTTTAAGAAAAAGTGAAAGGTGAAAACCGCATATAGATATCTCAAACCGTTTAGAAGATATTAACATTTTTAATCAATACTTTTATATATTACATCCCTGATTAAGCTGATTTACGACTCACACTGGCGCACAAGGAATCTTCCTTTTGCCGGTGTTTTTGCCTCACCTACTGTACTTATGCATGTGATCATAAATTGAATCTTCATTTTAAAACTATTATTTATAATATAAAGGATATCATTTCGTTATTATATCTAATTAAATAAATGTATGTATCTTGGTTTAAGTGCAGTAGCATATACTTATATTTATTTTTTGTAAAGCTTTTTTGTATTTTGTTTTTGGCAATCAAAATTCATTCATTCATTCACTCATTCATACCACTTATGTATTTCAATTCCCATTTGCGTTGTATTGATTGATAATAATGTGAATATCTTCGAAACGGTTTGAGATATCGATATGTGGTTTTCACCTTTCACTTTTTCTTAAAATTCCGTATCGATATCATGTTCTGCATGACCAACTTCCTATTTAAAGAAATAAAGTTGCATTCAAAATGGCGGATCCAAGATGGTGGACCAGATTTCTGAAGTCATAGTGAAGTAGTATTTTCAATTTGAGTGGGATCCTCAATCACACCCACCATCAAATTACCTTTTTTATGAGTTATTAAGCCGTTCTCGGACTTCTCACCCACTCTGTATAACTCCCCTCTATCAAACTAACAACTTGTATTGGAATTATAGAATCACTGTATCACTTGTGAGACTCTGCTGAAGAACACTTTTATGAATTATTGTACTGATTTTGTAATCAGTTGAATCAATAGACCTTTAGTGATCACTCTATTGGTATTGCTGATGGGTATAGCTATGGGTTAATTCTTAGGAAAATGATACCTAATCTATAACATCCTTCTCATTAGCACTCTACTGAGTGTTTGTGACTGACTAGAAAGTGTGTGCGTGTGTAGAAGAAAGTAGACCAATGTCAAGCAAGCCACGGCTTCAAGCTCCTCATACTCTCTTCTGATTGGTCGATTGGAACGCCTATTGGTGTAGTTCTCAATTCTGCCGGTAGATGACACCACCTTCAGGGTCGTACCTGTTCACTTTTATAATTTTTATTTATTATTCTATTTATTTTTCATAATAGGTACTATTTATAATATTCCTGAGAATAACCCCACATTGTACGTGGAATACCTCATTCTCCTGTACGAGTAAACAATACCATAGAGAAAAGATAGCATAGGAAAGAATCCCCTGATATAGGTCGTCTGTGTTCAGCCGGCTACTGTCTATGTTAATTTTTTTGTCAGGTGAGTGTAAGAACGGCACAGTATGAGAGACTACCTGCTCTACTACAGTATGAGAGACTACCAATAGCTCCACGCTAGTTGACCGAGCGGGGTGAGGTCATAAGCTGCGTACAGATATACGCGCCTCCAACCCGCTCCGCGCAAGCTACGCCCTCGTTCCACCATCGCTCCGCCCCCGCTCCACAGTCGCTCCGATCATGAACGTTACGGGAGATGTTAGCTGTTCTCGCGTTCCACTGTTGCTCCCCGGTCGATCATCAATCGCTCTGCTCGAGTGACGTTCGGTTGCGGAGTAGAGCGAAAGTCTGTACACACCTTAAGCACAGAGGAAAGAAACAACACTTATATGCTTATATGCTTATTCCGTGCCTTAAGATTCAAGTCGACGGTTCTGCATTTCTCTTTATGTTTATATGCTCATATCTTCATTATGTTCCGTATTTACATCGAAACGCGGCAATAGATTTTCATGAAATTTGACAGGTATGATCCTTTTTGAATTTCGCGTCGATTTATATACCAAGGTTTTTTTGAAATTTTGCATTTTAAGAATAATATAAAAGAAAAAGTAGTCTCCTTCGAACGCCAATATTACCGTAAAAATCAGACTATATAATTCATCATAAATCATCAGTGGCTTATTAGTTTCATGCAATGACGCATACAATTTATAACTGAAAGTAGTGTAACATAGTATTTTCTCTCGACCTTTCTCTGCTTTCAACTCGGGCTGACTTGTTGCCAGTATGTCTTGAAGGAGATTAAATTTCAAATTTAAATTTCATTCATTCAAACTCACAATATTTACAATCAGAATCAATAAGAAAAACAAAAACACACAGCTCAGTAAGATAAAAAATAATTAATAGAAGATAAATAAAATAAATACTGGTATGTTTTATTAGAAGAAATTCGTGAATTGGAATGAAAAATACTACTTGCCAGAAGTATACAATAGGTACTCCACGTTTGCAAGTAGGAATGAATATCACTTTAATTGATTTTTAATTCTTGAATAAATGGAGAAAGAGAAAGAAGAGAGGAAGAAAAGACTAGCAACCATTCACTCTCACATTCACTCATCTTGCACACTTTCCAATAACAGCTCATCTCACTAATGCTTATTGCAAGCCACCAAAATTACATTTAAACTAAGAAATAACATTGAATAAGGATTCTAAATGGTCAGGCATAAGACCTCTGAGCCATCCAAGAAATCTTTTTTTGAAAACAAGTTGATTGTGAATGTGAATCCTCTTGATTTCAATTGGGATGTTATTAAAAAATCTGGTGTGGCGCATTCACACAACTTTCCTTGCCGTTATGAGAATTGATCACCTGACGCTAGTGTTCCCGCGCATCTCAAGTCTACTATTCAAAGATTTGAGCCAGCTGGTGACAGGGCAATAACGCTGAAGACACACGAGGTGTGCTTTCTCTTCATAGTGAATCATTTGATAGAATCAACAGTTGCCAACAGTTTGCAATTGGATGATCACATTTTCTCGAATTTCGAGCTTATTTTCAATTTCAGGTGAAAATGTAACTGAACATTAATTGTAGAGATTTTTATGCCTAATCTTTTCCACTCGAAAATTTTTTGTTTAAATTGTATCTGGAGCCTGATAGTTGGGAATCTAAAATCAAACTTTGCATAGATGGGGCAGAGCTCCTGAATTTTTTACAGATATAGGACTATAGGCAGTTGATAGAGCTCATCAATGACTATTCTAGGTATAAATTTGATCAGAATCGTTGGAGCCGTTTTCTTAAAAATCGCGAAAAAACCTGTTTTTGACAACATTTTCACCATTTTATCCGCCATCTTGAATTGCATTGGATCGAAATTGTTCGTGTCGGATCCTTATATTGTAAGGACCTTAAGTTCCAAATTTCAAGTCATTCCGTTAATTGGAAGATGAGATATCGTGTACACAGACGCACATACACTCATACACACACACACACACATACAGACCAAAACCCAAAAACCACTTTTTTGGACTCAGGGGACCTTGGTACGTATAGAAATTTTAGAAATTGGGGTACCTTAATTTTTTTCGGAAAGCAATACTGAAATAAGTAAACGAATACCATTCGGAGTAACCAATGGAGTAGCTGCCTTCCAACGTACAATAAACGGACTTATAGAAAGAGAGAATTTGAACGACTGCTTTGCCTATTTGGATGATGTTGTCATTTGCGGTTCAGATCAAGAAGAACATGACAGAAATCTTAAGAAATTTCAACAAGTAATGGAATTGTATGGCTTGACTATAAATGAAGAAAAATGTAAATTTTCAAAAAAATCATTGAAGTTCCTTGGGTATGAGATAAAACATGGAGAAATTAAACCTGACCCAGAACGCCTTGCACCACTCATGAACTTTCCACCCCCAAGAAATGCTAAAGAAATGAAACGACTCATGGGATTACTGGCTCATTACTCCCGATGGATTAAAAACTTTTCTCAAAAGATTCACCCCCTTGTCCACATACAGAAATTCCCTCTATCTCAAGATCAGATGGAAACTTTGGAATTGTTGAAAAATGAAATTGCTTCCGCGGTACTGCTCTTTGTTGATGAAAATGTACCATTCATAATTGAGACAGATGCATCAGATTTTGCAATTGGTGCAACATTAATACAAAATTCTCGACCAGTAGCCTTTTTCTCACGAACTTTGTCCCAAAGTGAAACCAGGCATTCAGCTGTTGAGAAAGAAGCCTATGCCATTGTGGAGTCTATAAGAAAATGGAGACACTATTTACTACGAAAACAATTCACTTTGATCACTGACCAAAAATCAGTCACATTCATGTTTGGCACTCAACACAATAGAAAAATAAAAAATGAAAAGATACAAAGGTGGCGCCTAGAATTATCTGAATACAAATTCAACATAGTCTACAGACCTGGAAAAGAAAATGCACCAGCTGATGCACTCTCTCGTATATGTATTACAGCTGGTTGTTCAACATTGAACTCAGCTTTGGCAAAATACCATGACTATACATACATGGTATTCGTTAGATTTTTTGATGAATCACTCTACAATAAGTTTAGCATTCAATGGTAATAAACAGCCTCTTGTAATAGATAATAATTCTACAACCACACCACCCTTGAAAGATTGCCTCTTGGTGGAGGCCATGATAAAACCATGTTCCCTTTTCAATGACTTGACTCCCGATTGCCACCCAATAACTACCCGATCCAGAAGACACCCACAAGATGACTATGAATTCATGAAGAATGAGGTCAATCGCCTCCTTACAGAAGGAATAATTGAGGCAAACCCAGAGTATGCTCACATTCGTCGCCCTGATGGACAAGAGTCCACTGTGTCGCTCCGTCATCTTGCCCCTAAGATAACACGAAAATCTAGCCGGGTAGAATGATATGATAAACCATATGTTTTCGTTGTCATTGATTCATTCATAAATATCAATGTTGTTGATCCGTTACTAGTAGAAAGTCATGTTCAATTTTATTGATTAAATTGAAATAAGTAAACTCTTCATTGTAGAGCTTTAATCAAATAAAATTGAACATGACTTTCTACTAGTAACGGATCAACAACATTTGATATTTATGAATGAATCAATGACAACGAAAACATATGGTTTATCATATCAAATACCATAGAGAAACAATAGCGTAAGTAGATATCCCATGGTATAGGGAATTTATGTCGCAACTTTTACTGTTATCTCAAGCCGATTACTGTCGATTATTGTCAATTTTTACTGTCTTGTTGGCGTGAGAGTGTATGAACGGCACAATTTGAGAGGCTACCAGTGTCACACAGCTGCATAGGAAAGAGCTACGTGAACTATCGGCTTGGGATAACAGAAAAAGTTGTGACATAAACGCTCTATACCATGGGATATCCACTTATGCTATAGTTTCTCTATGGCAATACTTTCCTTACCTATGGTAATAGGGCAAGGGAAGTAAAAACTTGGGGCCAAGAAATACAAACGATTTCTGGGAACAAGTGGTACATAAATGTTTTGGGAAGTCTCAGTAAATCAGCTGTCACTCTCCTAGTTTGATAGCTGGGGACATCCCTGAGCAACGCATGACCATTTCCAGACATTATATAGAACATATACAGTTCCTATACAGAAAAAAAGGTTTAAAAATTTGGAACGAAGAGATTTCTGAAGCAATAAGGAATAAGAAGAAGGCTTACAAACAATTACTACAATCTCCAACAGATCAGGCAAAACAAAATTATAGAATAAAGCGCAATAAAGCAAAAACTATTGTCAGGAAAGCACATGAAGACTCATGGGACAGATTCATTTCAGGAATTGAGGATGATCTACATGGAAGGCAGGAAGTTGCCTATAAACTAATAAAACACCTCAATAGTGATGTGAAGGAAATGGCTAAAATAGAAAACATAGGCAAAGAAGAATGGATTCAGCACTATAAGGATTTGTGGTACAAAAGTGATGTACCATTTATGGAAAAAGCACAACAGTTGCAAAGAAAGATAGATGGTATTGATCTGATTGGTATTGAGGAATTAGAAGAAGCCCTTTGAGAAACAGAGCCAGGAGAGAGACAAAACTCAAATTCTATAAGGTTATGGCTATTCCAACGCTCTTATATGGCTCTGAATCTTGGATACCTAGGAAGAAAGAATGGAGTAGGTTACAGGCTGCCGAAATGAGGTTTTTAAGAGCAGTAAAAGGGTGCACAAGGGAAGATAGGCTCATAATGTTGATATAAGAAGCGAGCTCAACATAATCTCCATATGGCAGAAGATCGAAGAAAATCGGCAAAACTGGAAAGAGCATGTTGAAAGGATGGAGAGCGACAGGATTCCCAGGGCAGTCATGTTGTATAACCCGGTTGGAAGGAGAAGTGTGGGCAGACCCCGTAAAAGATGGATGTGATGGTGAGTTTGAAGTCGGAACAGGCAATTTGCCTAATCCTTGTAGGAAGACGACGACGATATACAGTTCCTTGAACACATACATAAATATATATCAGCTTTTGATATTAGAATTTTTGATTCACCAACAGCCATTAGCCGTTTTCACACCGATATCTCGCCGACACGACATACAGACAGCATCTACTCTAATGGACAGTATAAACAGAGGAGGCTATCGTTTATAACTACGCGAGGTCTACTGTTCACAGAACTACTAGTACTAGAAGAAACTGGTGATGGCAGAAATCTAAAGATGGAAAAATGAGTAGAGTTATTTTAAAGATTGAGGAATCCGATGGGAAGGGAGGGAATGAGAAGGAAAATGAAGAAGTAGGAACGTGTAGAAGGAGGAGAGAGGAAGTAGAAAGAGAAATAACGGAATCAAGAAGCCAAAGCTTCGAGAAACACAGTTTTTCTCAAGAGTAGCTTCTAAGGAACCAAGGCAAAAAGTGATGGACCTCATCGTTGCTTCTTGCTACCGAGGTAAACGACGGACTTCCTTCCATCCTTGCTCATTTAGCCTTTGCTTTTGCCTCCTAAACACTCTAGTACTCCGTTTCCGTCTTCTTCTTTCTATTCTTCTTCTCCTTCTTCTTCTTCCTGTTCTTCTTCTTCTTCTTCTTCTTCTTCTTCTTTCTTCTTCTTCTTCTTCTTCTCTTCTTCTCCTTCATATTGTTTATCATCATTGAAGATTTCCGACTCTGCTAGTGTAAAAGTTACCTGCTTTGAGAGAGTGAGTTGTATTGAGAGAGAGAGCAGCAATTTTGTGCCACTATCACAGATTACTGGCCGAGACTCTTTTCTCTAAAAATGGTTTGGCTCTTAGAAGGACGGAGAAGAAGAAGGAGAAGAAGGAATGAGGAGAAGAAGAAGAAGAAGAGAAGAAGAAGAAGAAGAAGAAGAAGAAGTAGAAGAAGAAGAAGAGAAAATACATGAGAAGGAGAAGAGGAGAAGAAAAAGAAGAACATGAAGAGGAATAAGAAGAAGTAGTAGTATAGAGAGAAGAAGATGATGAAGGAGAAGATCATAGAAGATGAGGAGGGAGAGAAGAAGAGGAGGGATAAAGAGGAGAAGAGGAAGAGAAGATGAAGATGAATAAAGACGAATGAGAATAAAAAGAAGAAGTATTATTGGGAGAAAAAGATGATGATGCAGGAGACCACAGAATGAGGAGAGGAGGAGGAGGAGGAGGAGGAGGAGGAGGAGGAGGAGGAGGAGTAGGAGGAGGAGGAGGAGGAGGAGGAGGTGAAGAACGAGGACTTGAAAAAGGTTGAGAGGAAGAGATCATGGAGTGAGAAAAATAGAGGCAGGCTGAAACATGAATGAAGTCTAGGATGGTTAGTCATCAACTTTTAAAATGTCATTTCAGTCATGTCTAAAAATTATTTAATTGTTTCAAAAATAAATTTCAAATCAATTATTCGACTTGTGTACTCAAGTAGTTTGATAGAATGAAGAAAAAAATGGCGGCTGAGGATTGTTTGTTTACTTTTCTATAGTCACTGTCAAAAGTAAAAATAATATATTCTGGCAAACGGACAACATTGCGAATTGAGAGAGAGAGATAGCGCTATCTGTTTTGTTGTATGATAAAAAAGGACAGCAACAGTATTGTCAACCGTACACTGCCATTATAATGTGGACCTCACTATATCCAGAGATTGTCAGTTTGGTGTATTTGGTTATAAAACATGCCTAACCGACAAGTAGGAGAAACCGGGTAGGGGAACAGCAGAAACTGAAGTGAGAGAGAAAGATCATGAATGGTTTTCTTAAAGAGATGATGTAAGATAGGGAGAACAAAGATTAAAATTATGTAATAAGTGAGATTGGCGGAAGATCAAGGAGGAGGAGGAGGAGGAGGAGAGAGGAGAGAGGAGAAACAATAGGAAATAGGAAGGAGGTACAGACGAATCAAATCTGTACTGATTGGAGAATAGATGATGGGTTAAAATCTGAACAAGTTTTCTAAAATTTGAAGAGTCGGAAATAAGAATATTGGTCAAGGGGAAACGAAGAATCTTGAAAAGCGAGAATTGACCCAGAAAAGTGGTTATATCAAGTTGTCCCAAAACTATGTTAAGGAGCGGAAAGTGCATTAGAAAATTAATCGATAAAAACGAACAATTAAAATTGGTGCAGGAGAGCCAAAATAACCACTGAGAAGTATTATAGTGATCAACGGTTTACTGAATCAATCGATAAGGAATAACAATAACAATTTAAAGCAAACATTAAGAAATATTAGACTTGAAGGATGATGTGAGGAAAAGTTGTGAAAATGAATTGAAAAATGTCGAAAGGATTAGAAGGGTGGAAGAAAATCTGATAAAGCAAAGAAGAGAGTGAATCCCCATGGAAAAGAGTGCTTAGAGAATTTGAAGAATTAGTATACGAGAGACGAGAGGAGAGAGTACAGAGACGGGAGTTCAAAAGAGTGAGTGGGAGAGATGTGAAGTAAGGAACTGAAAGTAAGTCTGTAAAGGAGAAGTCAGTTTGCTTGAGAGGAGTCTGTGTGAAGGAGAGGGAGAGTCTTTGAGAAGGAGAGGGGGAAACACTTCTCTTATTACTTTGATAAGAAGAGCAACTCGGATCTGAAGCAAATTTAGACAGGCCTCTCCAACGGCAACAGAAGAAAACTTGTAGCCAACTGCCTTTTAGCAGGGTACACACTCAAATTATATAGAGTTTGATTCCTTTACTCTCACTTTTTCATCTTTGTGTTTGGGAAGTTGATGAAATTGTTGAGAAATTGTGTTCCAGCAGGAATATTGTGTATATATTGAAACAATAAGTATTTGTGTACATTTGAAAACAATAAAACAAAATGAAACTTGTAGCACCCTTTATTTATTAAAAAACTTAAAATAGTTGAACAACTAGTTTCGGTTCTAAAACCATCTTCAGGTTCTAAAATAAAATTTATTATTTATTAATTAAATTTTATTATTAAATTATTTATTTTAGAACCTGAAGATGGTTTTAGAACCGAAACTAGTTGTTCAACTATTTAAGTTTTTTAATAAATAAAGAGTGCTACAAGTTTCATTTTGTTTTATTAATTTAAAAGCAGCCCATTTCAATAAGTGTTTTATTTGAAAACAAATATGTCCAGGAAAATATGTGAAATTATTGTGTCATCATGTTAGAAAAATAATAATTGATGTATATGATTGGAGAAAAGTGGTCGGTTCTTATTCAGCCGCTGAGTTTTCAAGATTTTTCTATGGCTGAACCATTAATTTATAGCTGAGCATCGTCAAATCACATTATAGTATCACTTTTATTGGAAAATCCTCCCCGGTTATGAAATATTTCTCCATTCCGAATCTATGAATGAGGATTGAAAGATTGCATTTTGATACACCATAGCCACCTCTAATAAAAGGCCGCGGCCTACGATATTGCAAAGTCGCAGTGTAGGCCTAGAATCTAATACATGATTTTAAAAAATACCAGCTGATCTTTTCAACCAATCATGCATTAGATTCTACGCCTACACTGCGACGTTGCAACATCGCAGGCCGCGGCCTTGTATTAGAGGTGGCTATGGATACAGTCATTTCCAATGCTGCTCAATACTATTGCTATATAATAATACTAGCCGCTTCGCTCGCCATATCCATCTAGCCAGGGGGCTCCGCCCCCTGGACCCCCGACTGGATCGTCCAAGAATGAGATCAGCAGGCTCGCTTCGCTCGCCTGCATTTTTCATTTGGGCATTTTATCATATGTTAGGACAATCCAGTCGGGGGTCCAGACTAAACGGCTGGCTAACGGATATGGCGAGCAAAGCGAGCCTGACTGCTAGTAATATAATATTCCCAGGATTGAAGTAGCAGTGCCCAATCAATTTTTCCGCGATAAATGCATTCAAATCTTCAACTTGGTGCCAACCTAACAAAGTCAACTCAACTTAATGCCAACCTGACAAAAATATTAATTCAGTTTACTACTAAATATTAATTTAGTAACAACTGTTTCGAAGAGGTACTCTATCTAGATTATAGCTCTATAGTAACATATGATATGGAAATTTCAATTATAATTAAGAGATTGGGAGAAGAAGAATATACATGCTAAAAGACGAACTTTGAACCCTTAAAAACAACCCTTAGAGTTAAAATATTGCCAAAAGATTTCTGAACATACAAAGGGCTAACTGAACATACCTACAAAATTTGAACGTTTTTGGTCCGGTAGATCTTTAGTTCTGCAAGTGAGTGAGTGAGTGAGTGAGTGAGTCAGTCAGTGAGTCAGTCAGTCAGTGAGTGAGTGCCATTTCGCTTTTATGTATATAGATAATTGGACATGTGAGGGGAAAATATTTTGAAGTAACAAACAAAGAACAAAGGGAATAACTTATCCTCATACTGATATCAAATTTATGAAATTCAATTATTCCGTAATCCAGAGAGAAAAGAGAAATCATGATTTTCGAAAGAAAATACTTATCCAAAGAGGGAGGCAGAAAGAGAGAGTGAGAAAGAGAAAAGAGAAAGTGAGGGTGAGTAGGAGTTAATGGGTGTGATGGGGGAGAGAGATGTAATACTAAAGTAATGAGGAGAGGAGGAAAACCAACTGAATTGTAAGACAATGGAGAGGTGAGAGGAATAATGCGATACGAACAATTGGATCGAATAGAATTCAAGATGGCGGCTGAGATGGCGAAAATGTTGTCAAAGACAGGGTTTTTCACGATTTTCTCAAGAACGGCTCCAAAGATTCTGAATAAATTCATACCTAAAAAATTTATTGATAAGCTCTATCAGTCCCATATCTGTTAAAATTTCAGGAGCTCCGCTCCATCAATGTAGATAGATTCCCAATTATCAGGCTTTAAATACAATTCAAACAAAAATTTCAAGTGGAAAAGATTGAGCATAAAAATCTTTACAATTAATGTTCAGTAACATTTTCATCTGAAAATGAAAATAAGCTCGAAATTCGAGAAATTGTGATTATTTAATTGCAAACTGTTGGCAACAGGTTGATTCTCTTAGATCATTCACTATGAAGAGATAGCAGACCTCAAGTGTCTCCAGCGTTATTGTCCTGTCACCAGCTGGCTGAAATCTTTGAACAGTACACTTCAGATGCGCGTGTACACTAGCGTCAGGTGATCAATTTTCACAACGGCAAAGAAAGATTTGTGAGTGCGCCACAACAGATTTTTTGATGATGTACTTATTGTATAAATCAATCAATGAAGAATAACTCTGATCTAATCTTGATTGATTGAGTAAATTAATTTTAAAATACAAATACAAATTTACAACTTGGGAAAATTCTATTACAAAATAAAATGAAGTACTAGACCTCTCGAGGTACTAGACCTGTTTGAGATGGTGATATAAAAAATCTAATCATCATTCATGTTGGTTTCTTTTGTTTTGTCTCTCACTCTAAGTATCACTCACTCACTCCCTCTTCCACTCCCTCCCACTGATACTCTCTCGCTTCCACGCTATATCATTCTTTATCTTTATCTCTCTTCAACGATCAAGTGTTAAAGGGTGTCCTCATGAGATCTGTGAATGGACAAGTACAGGTCTAAACTTTGTCGTTTCATGTGAAAATATTACAGTGATACCTCAATTTTCGCATATTTTATCATCTTTCTTTACTTAATATTATTGTGAAACTCTTCAGTTGATTGATATAATTCATTTTGGTTTTCCTTTTATTTATTTTTCATAATTTACAATCAACTTGAGGACAAAGAAACAGACTATAGTCCAAAACTTCTTTTCATTTCATAAAATAAATTGTCCAAATAATGGTTATGGGCGACTTTTCAATTTTTCACTAACTTCCACATTGAAAAAAAAACACAAACACTTGAAAAAATATTAATTTTGAATTTAGAAAGTTATCTTATTTCAACTCTAGAACTCAACATATTATTGACTCGCTTTCACTCCAGAACGTATATATTATGTTGAATTTTGTCTTTTTTTTCTTTAGGGCTTCTGTTGAATATAAATAAAAATAGAAATCTAAGTACCCTTCTAAAATTGTTTACTAACAACATGTTACGGCTATGTTTGATAATGGCATCATATTGCCAGAACATGTTGTGACTAAACAATTTTGAAAAGGGTTCCTCTAATTCATCTTTTTTATTTTTTGTATGTAATATTGTTTTCAACCATGGATATAATTATATCCATAAGCTTTAACAATCTTATCATATAGCTAAACTCTTATAACATAAGAGTATAAATGTACGGTACGAAACTAGTACGGTATGGCACTAATTGAAGGATGAGTTCCTTCCTCTTTTATTCTGCTAAATGTATCTTTTACTGCTGATATAGCTTTGCTAGCAGTGGAAGCAAATTCTCCTAAAATCAAGTAAGTTTGCTAAAATGCGATTTTCAATCAAGAAACTTCTTATCGTTACTTTAATAAAAAATCAAACACTTATCACAGGAAAATAAAATAAAATCAACTACCCAGATCTAAAAAACTAAAGATTGTTCCAGGCGCCACCAGGAGAAGATAAGTCTTTGACCGCTAGTGGGAACTTGGATTTCTATTTTTATTCATATCTTGAATTTTATTTTGTGAAACACTTGAATGAAGGAATTTGAATTTGAAACTGAATCTGTATCTCTCTCACACTTACTCACTCTGTCACACACCTTCTCATTCACTCTCACTGCTTCTCCATCATTCACTATCTCTCTGTCGTTTTGTCTCTCGGTCTCCTTCTTTGTTCAATATTTTTATTCAAATCTCAAGACAGCTTCCATCGGTTAGCCTCAGCGGACCACTCAGTTCTAAGTTATCGTAGCCAAGTGGCGCCGCAACTTGCAAGCTCAGACCCCCAGACTCAAGCTTAGACCCACTCCCAACTTCTTCTTCACATTCCTTCTTCTCTCTCCTATTCTTCATTCTTTATTCATCCTCCTCTATCTGTCATCTTCTCAGGCTCTGTCTCACTTCTCTTCTCGTTCTGAGTAATGTTCTATTGATCAACATTTCCAGCCTATTTATTATCATTCTCTTGTACGTTTCATCTTCTTGATTATCAGAGGTATATTTCCTTTCCTTCTCACTCATTTCATCCCTTTGTTTTCTCCTCCTGCTGCTTTCTATACTTCTTCTCCTTCTTCTTCTCCTTCTTCTTCTCCTTCTTCTTCTCCTTCTTCTTCTCCTTCTTCTTCTCCTTTTTCATCTTCATCTTCATCTTCATCTTCATCTTCATCTTCATCTTCATCTTCATCTTCATCTACATCTTCATCTTTATCTTCATCTACATCTTCATCTTCATCTTCATTTTCTTCTTCTTATTCTTCTTCTTCTTTTTCTTCTTCTCCTTCATCATCTTCTTCTTTCTCTTCTTCTTCATCTTCTCCTTCTTCTTCTTCTCCTTCTTCATCTTCATCTTCATCTTCATCTTCATCTTCATCTTCATCTTCATCTTCGTCTTCATCTTCATCTTCATCTCCATCTTCATCTTTATCTATCTTCATTTTCATCTTCATCTCCATCTTCATCTTCATCTTTATCTTCATCTTCATCATCATCTTCATCTTCATCTGCATCTTCAACTTCATCTTTTTCTTCTTCTTCAACTTCATCTTCTTCTTCTTCTTTTTCTTTTTCTTCTTCTCCTTCATCATATCCTTCATCTTCATCTTCTTCCTCTTCTTCCTCTTATTCTTCTTCTTCTTCCTCTTTTGTTCTAACACAGTATTTCCTCACTATTCATAAATTTATCCCTTATTTTCCAGGATCTCTTCGATCTTATTCCTACCATTTTTCTTCTTTCTCTTCTTCTCCTTCTTCTTTTGCTCCAATACAGTGTTCATCCATTGCTCACTGAACATTTTCTAACAATTCAATTCATAAATTTATCCCTCATCTTCCCTGATCTCTTTGATCATATTTATACCATTTTCCTTCTTCTCCTGCTTCTTCTTCCCCTTTTCCACATAATTCTCCTCTCTTCTCCACTGTCTCTACTCTCTTAAGTGATCGAACAAAGTTCGTAGTAATTTATCAAAAAAGTTTCGGCCGTGAATCGAATAGCAATCTTCTTGTTCAATGATCTTGATCAGAAGGGACTTCTGAAAATCTGTAAGTTGTGTTTTTCTTCCACTCTAATTTCTTATCCTTCCTAATTCCCCTATGTTACTCAATGATGAGAGAGGGAGAAGGATAAATTAATGTTGACTCTCCTTGGAACGAAATTAAATCAGTTGAATTTTCTACAATAATTTTTACAATAATTAGTCACGAGAATATTGGAATGGAGTACAGTTCCGGAATCTTTGATCTTTGTCTTCTAGAGAGTAATCAATGAAATTAAAGAGTTCTATTAAAGAAAACGATTTGTTAATGTGAAAACCAAAACCATTCATCCATCGAAACAATTATTTTTGAAATACTAGTTTCTATTGTTACACCATCTCTAGAGAGCTGGAAGCTTGAAAATTGAGCAGCAGAATATTATTTAGTATGGGTAAGCTCCACGATTGTAAATGAGCTGTTGACCAATGGAGTTTGAGCTTCAATCTCAAAGGCTGAGTACAGACAACAAACAAAGAGAAACTTGGACTTGGTATCCAACAAAAGCAAATGTATGATATGAGTGAGAATGGAAAGATAATATAATGAAGTCAGCATGTTTGAGAATCTACGTTCTTTATAGAATTGATAACATATTCAATGAAAAAGACTAAGAAATTGTCAAGAACCACAGATTTATTGATACTTAGAAAGACCGGTTCCGGTTATTACACCATTGTCAATCTCTGATTAACCTCAGTTTATCACCATTTTATCAGTTTACTCAGTTTATTTTGATAAACCTCAGTTTATCAGAGATTGACAATGGTGTAATAACCGAAGCCGGTCTTTCTAAGTATCAATGAATCTGTGGTTTTTGACAATTTCTCAGTCTTTTTCATTCAATATGAATAATTACCACAATATCAACTTCTCAACTACACAAAAAACGAACATATTCCTTAATATTGTATGACTAAAGTACAAAGTGTATTTGTATACGTGGATTAAAATACTTTGATGAAGAGAAGAGAATATGTGAAGAGGTTGGTGGTAGGAGAGAAGAAGGATGAGGTGAAATACATAAAAATTGATGAGAAAGAGAGGGAATAAAAGGAAAAATAATAGTACGATATAGAGAGGAAAATGGGAAAAACGCTTTTCAAAAATGAAATTGAACTGGACACGTTTTTGAGATGACAGATTGTGATGGATGAGTTTAGAGAGGTATTCTGACTGTTCCTCATCAAACATTCCCTCTCCTATCTCTCTTCCTCCTTATTCCCTCTCTTTCTTACTCCTTCCTCATTTTTCCCCTTCTATCACTTTCCCCCCACCAACTTCTCCACTGTCTATTCCTCTTCTTCTCTCTCTTTTAAACATACGTCCCTCAAATACAAATACCATTATCATCCAGACTTCTGGCCCTATCGGAATTTTATTAACGTCATATCATATCTTCTCAGAAATAGGGTCCAGTTTGCTGTGGACGCTGTCAAAATATGATTTTTATCAATATTGAATTTCAAGGTAGATAGGGTAGAGCACTCTGCTGATTCATTTTCTAAATTTTTACTCTGTTCCAGTTTATGTCCCTTCAATGAAGAATGTCAGTATCGCGTGAGTTCTTGAGCAGTTCAGACGTGAAAAAATGAAGAATTTTGATCTCAACGTGGTTAATTTATAACATGTACAAATAGTACAATATTATGTATGATTCGCTTGTTAGAATAGGTAACCACCTCTGGTGGTTAATTTTTCTTCTGTTAGAGTAGGGGAAATTAACTTTTTTTCTAATTCATTCTGCTGGTTCCTTTTTTGAATTTTTCTGAATTTTCACTCTGTATCTTATCCTCCCGTGAAGAAGTGATAAGCCTGTGTTACTTTGTAGATGTGAGTGTACTATAATCGGAAAACCATAGCTATATATGACTATCCTCTTACTGTTGTAGCCTGATATCGAATGGGATGAATCTTGAATTTCAAGCTCAAAAGGATGAAAATTCATGACGAAAAACTAATATAAAATCGAAATATTCAAAACAGACAGCTGAAATCACCTGTTTGCATATGAAGGAATGAAGAATAACTTCAAAAACACAAATTAAGTCACTACGATTTTCTTATGAAATTCCAATGTTATCCTGTATCCTGAAAAAGGACTTGGAATGAGAAAATTTCATTGGACAACGACTCGGTCTGTATAATGGTTCAAAGAATTCGAAAAAATCCTTCCATTGATGGAAGTAATTGTCGAACATACACAACCATACAACGACTCATTTACTGATCTAATCATCAGTATGAACTTGCCAAGCTCGTTTCTTGACTTTTCCTGGATAGTATTTCAATCTTAAATTGAGGCGATATACGGAAAAAGGGCACATGGAACTATACGCACTTTTTCCGGAGATTGCTTTATTAGATCGGCCATCTTGTTCTGCATATAACCTGAAAATCTCAAACAAAAATCTTGATGACTGATGTTGGTACAACTGTTTATAAACAGCTGTGTCAAGGAGGGATTTGGTGGTCGGTGGGACTATTGCTTCCTATGTTTATTCCAAACCTTCATCAAACTCAAATCAGTTCACTATCATGAACTATTTTATTATAAAGATAGAACAAAATGGTTCTTTGCAGTTCTCTGAAACTTAAATACTGTGAATTTCAAACCATTCAAATTCTTGAATGGTCCTGCTCCTAACATTTAACCACAAGTGATGCCCTACCCCTTTTTTAATAAAATGATCGAAAACTTTGTTATGCGTATATATAACTTTTCAATTTAAGAGAAATCCAACATTTAGCATTGAATAACATGTGTTTTCTAGTTCAACAAACCCAAATTTGTACAGAATAAATTTGTCTTTGGAAAAAAGGCACATAAAATCAATTTATCAAACATATTTATTGGAATGAATTAGAAATATAACCATGTATCATTCTTAATCAACATGAGATCAGATCAATATATTAAATTTCGATTTGGTACTAACAGAATGTTTAATTCGATCATATAATAAATTGATCGATCCAAACTTAAAACTTAAATGCGATTTTCTCAAAGCACAATTTTGCTCTATGTGCCCTTTTTCCGTAAACCGTTTCAATTGGTGTCTTCTTTCAGTTGCCCACTAAATTTGAACCGAATAATATTGAAACTTTATAATTTATAATGATTCTTGCATCTTTTTATTGTGATGATTGCTTAAGATAAGAGTAGACTTTCAAGAGTAGCAATTTTCGCCTCAAAAAGACGAAAATTACCGCCTTTATCAGCTGTTATGCATTTATAAAATTGAATTACATTCTTGACTGAGAAAATCTCGCATAATATTTTCAAAAATGCCAATTCTATCAGCTGTTCTATCGGAGTTTCTGTTTTTGAAATCAATTCACAATATTCCATATGACGTATGTATTATTTTTTCATCACGTGATTATTTAATCTATTCCCATAGGCTCGGTTGCACAAAAGCCGGTTATATTTTCACCCTGATCTCACAAGAACCAATCAAAGAAGGCATTTTTGAAAAGACGGCTTCTCTCTGATTGGTTCTCATGGAATTAATCACGATTAAAATTTAACCGGCATATAGACCTCACAATACATAGTTATATTAAGAGCCTAACCTTGTTTTGTCTGAGAAAGGAGAAAGGAGTAAATTTTGTTGTCCAACGGACGTAATCTGGTTAGAAAAGTTGAAAAAGAAAAGGTTTTAAGAATAGGTGTTCAAATTTTTAGTTGAAAAGGAAAGGTTATAAGAATATGTGTTTAGAGTTTGGGTTAGAAAAGAAAAGGTTGTAAGAATATGTGTTCAAAGTTTGAGTTAGAGGATAAAAGGTTAGAAGAAAATGTGTTTAAATTCAGTATTAGAAAACAAAAGGTCATAAGAATATTGTGTTCAAAGTTTGAGTTAGAAAAGAAAAGGTTAGAAGAATATGTGATGTGGAAAGCAAATAGGGACCAGTTGTCTCAAAAAATCAAATTTTATATATAATTTTTCCCTCAATAAAGGAGACTATAAAGAAAAATTTAAAAAAAATTCAGATTGATATCTTGAAAATGACTGAGTTATGCCTAATCAAACATAAAAACAGGGCAATTTTATAACTCCATAACGACATCTGGTCCCTTTTCTGCAACATTACATGTGTTCATATAATCAATTATTCATATAGTCGACGAAAAAGTCGACTTTTCAATCGATTCTGATCAACAAAGGAGATGTTACTGCAAGTTAATCGATTGAAAACTCGATATTATCGACCCTAGTCTCTATTATTGTCTGCCCTGAACATTTTACTCTTCCGAAAACTGGTCCCTTTTCGCTTTCCACATCACATATATGTATTCTAAGTTTGAATTAGAAAAGAAAAGGTTGGAAGAATATGTGTTCAAAGTTTGAAGATGATTGATCGAAGTGTTCGAATACAGCTATTAACTATCCTTTTCTTGAGTCAAAAGTTTGAACTTGTTAATCAAATTAATATTGTTCCAGAATAGTTGCGAAACTCTGTGACAAAAATTTCCTCCCTTTTACCAAACTAAGCAACTTGCATGAGATGACTGAGATTCTTTCATTGTTTATTCTTTATCCTCTATTCTTTTATTGATTCAATAC
>NC_052507.1:13069854-13099379 GCF_014356525.2 Nilaparvata lugens | reverse complement strand
TGCCAGTTAACAACTGTTTCGAAGAGTTACTCTATCTAGATTATAGTTCTATAGTAACATATGATATGGAAATTTCAATTATAATTAAGAGATTGGGAGAAGAAGAATATACATGCTAAAAGACGAACTTTAAACCCTTAAAAACAATCCTTAGAGTTAAATATTTGCAAAAGATTTCTTAGAGCGCCTCTAAAGGGCCAACTGAACATACCTACCAAATTTGAACGTTTTTGGTCCGGTAGATTTTTAGTACTGCGAGTGAGTGAGTGAGTGAGTCAGTCAGTCAGTCAGTCAGTCAGTGAGTGCCATTTCGATTTTATATATATATATTTTCGCATGATAACAGCATTTTGCAGATGGAAATAAGTTAGAAATTGCATTTGTTCAAATGCTTATTAATGATTTACAGCATACAACATTTGATTAGGATTTTCTATTGATAATAATAATCTAACTGCATTTTTAATGCTCATTCATGGCGGTTCCAGTATATTACCAATAATAGTATAGATGTTCACTGTCTATTTCTCAATACATTATGACTCATGCCTATAGGCTATTTCGAATGCGCCACAAATGTCTGGTGACTTGTCTCGACCAATGAAAGAACTCTGCCTTGATTGGTCAATCAACTACCAATCTTACGGCTTCTTTTGAAGTCGTAAGTTGGGTTATTGTAAATCAATGAATTGGAACTGATTTGATTTCGATCACTAATTTTCATTAACACTCCGATAGGCCATATTTCATTGAAAATTTAAGATTCCCCAAGTTTCAATATCTTAGTTTATCATATATTTAATATTTTAAACTTTCAGTTAGTTAAATTTGTAGTAACCAGAATAAAAATCTGGTTTGGCGCACTCACACAACTTTCCTTGCTCATATTTGAAACTACGATCAGACTTCTGTATATTTGTATACATATATAAAAAAGTTTTCAGAGTACTTTTCCCTTTGTGTAAATTGTGAAATTCGATGATTTTTTTTAGTCGTCATTTTTTTAAAGTCGTCAAAACAGCTGTTCTACAGATGAAATATCTCGACTATGTGTTTTTTTTATGAACTGCGCTACCTACCTACCTCATGCACGAGAAGGAGGTTACTAAGTCCATTTCTCAAGGATGGGGTGGACCCCCCATTAGTTTCCCAAAAGGAGACTCATGTCAGTTGATAGAGCTGATAAATAACTATACAGGGTATGAATTTAAAAAAAAGTTATTTTTGAAAAAATCGTGAAAAACATGTTTTTTTTAGTAATTATCCGCCTTTTTTCTCAAGAATATTACGGTGCTCCTGCAATTTTCCCAGAAATGAGACTCGTGCCAGTTGATAGGGCTTATAAATAGCTATCCATGGTATAAATTTGAAGAAAATCGTTAGAGCCGTTTCGAGAAAACCGTGAAAAACATGGTTTTTTGTAATTATCCGCCATTTTTTCCGCCATTTTGAATTCAATTTTATTGAATTTCTTATTGTCGGATCCTCATGGTATAGGACCTTAAGTTTAAAATTTCAAGTCAATCGGTTGATTATGAATGGAGTTATCGTGTTCACAGACATACACACATACACACACACACATGTACACACACACACACACATACACACACACAGACCATAACCAAAAAACACTTTTTTGGACTCAGGGGACCTTGAAACGTATAGAAATTTAGAAATTTGGGTACCTTAATTTTATTCGGAAAGCAATACTTTCCTTACCTATGGTAATAGGGCAAGGAAAGTAAAAATTATGATGAACTGAGAATGTGTGTCAATTCAAACTAGTTTCCAAATAAATATATTAAAATTTATAATTTCATGTTTTATCCGATAGATTCATATCTTCAACTTTATAAGACTATTAGAACTTTGGATTCATACGACTCAATCCCAATTATACTTTCATTACTTTTTTATCTCCTTCAACTTTGGAAAACCAGTATCGACTGAGCTATAGATATGAAAACATTCCACTTCATTCCATTCAGAGTTGCTTGGATTTTCAAAGTGCATAGAAGTTCAAGCCAATATCGAATGAGGCCAACTCAAAGTTTTCTGTTATGTGTGATGTCCTGTCAAAAGAAAACAAGAAGTGGTGTTCAAAAGAAAGTAAGAAAAGATTTGCTCACTTCTCAGTGTCATTTCTCAACGTTCAAGATTTTCTGATCAGTTGCGTGATAAAATATTCTCAGTCCACTTTCAACTTTGTTCGTGTACAAGTTTGAAGGGATATTTTTCTCCTTTTCTCCTTCTTCTTCTTTTCCTTCTTCTTCTTCTTCTTCTTCTTCTTCTTCCTCATCTTCTTTTCCTCAGCAGTTTCGTGTTATCAAACTCATGTCTTTTCAGGTTCTTCACTCGTTCTTTGTCAGTACAGTCGGCTAGGATATAAAGTATATCAAATAATATCTCTTGATATAGAGAACATTCTCTTTCAAGTTAGCGATTTTCTCATTGTTATAATTCAATATTCAATATAGTTGTTAAAGATTATTATATTCATTGTCGATTTCAATCTGAGGCTCATAATGTGTTGATAATACAGTATTTAATATGAAACTTATGAAAATCGATTCTTATTAAAGATATATCTGCTCAAAATATTATTCCTATGGGTAGCATAAATCGACAATGATTTTGGTAATCCAAATACATAATTAATTTCAAGTATGCTTGTTTTGAATTGATGTGATTGGAATTGATTCTACAACCACAATCCAATCATTCATTCTATTAAGTTTGTAGTGTGAGTGTTGATGTTGTGGAACTTTTCCATAATTGAATAGACTTAGAACGTTGTCAAAGATCCACTTTAATTAAAGTGGATTTTTGACAACGTTTCAAGTCTATTCAATCATTCATTAATGAATCAAGCACTCGCGGATCTTCTGACGAAGACAAGTGAAAAAATAGAAAAGTTTTCTCGGAAAACATTTTTTCCGATCATTACATTAATTTTTGAGATATGAGCGCCTAACGTTCAAATTTTTGGGACAGAACATTTCGATTTCGGTAAGAGATAAATCCATGAGATTAAGAGGATGAATTTTTCATGGTATTGTTGATTGAATAAGACAAAACTTTTTCATTTTGATAGCTTGATGATATACAAATCGAAAAACGTTGAAAAATACCAACAGTAGAAAGTTTATTATTAGCCTTTGCACAGCCATAATACATAGTAATACAATCCAGGGTGTTTATTACACCGAAGTCGATGAGAGTCAATTCTCAATCGTTTTCAAACCTCTAGGCCAGGCCAACAAAATGTCCAATATTCATCCAAGTTTTTATCTCTTTAAACCTTTTTCAAGCCTTCTAGTCGTCTGCAATCGTCTCACTATCCCCGTAAAATGTAGAATGTCTAACTTCAGAACTCAAACGCGTCGAATTCTTTCCCCATTCAACCCCCCGGTCAATTTTACAGTCCCCTCAAAATAATTTCCAGCCTCTCATCGCATTATAATCCGAAAATCTCTACCCAACCCACTATATACTTTATCACTTTATAACTAACCCCCTTATCACCCACTAGTTATTATCAGTGACATTGAACATGAGCGAACGTGCGTTATAATTAGCTCATTGTTAACGAGGGCCTTTTGTTATTGACACAGGCACTTTCTGTGAGCTATAGACGCGTTTGAACAAGTTCTTTGGCTCATGTTTTTGAAGTATCATAATTCTTCTTCAAAATCAAAAAACCAACTATTGTGATTGAATAAATGTGGAAATTGAATAAGTCATCAATTGAATAGAAAATCATTCAATGTTTACACTTTGAATGGTGGATAAAAATATTGCAGTTTTATACTTTCCTTGCCCTATTACCATAGGTAAGGAAAGTATTGCTTTCCGAAAAAAATTAAGGTACCCCAATTTCTAAATTTCCATACGTTTCAGGTCCCCTGAGTCCGAAAAAGTGGTTTTTGTAATCAGTTTGTATGTGTGTGTGTGTGTTGTGTGTGTTGTGTGTGTTGTGTGTGTGTGTGTGTGTGGTGTATGAGTGTATGAGTGTATGTGCGTCTGTGTACACGATATCTCATCTCCCAGTTAACGGAATGACTTGAATTTGGAACGTAAGGTCATTACACTATAAGGATCCGACACGAACAATTTCGATCAAATTCAATCCAAGATGGCGGCTAAAACGGCGAAAATGTTGTCAAAAACAGGGTTTTTCGCGATTTTCCGAAAACGGCCATTTGATCAAATTTGTATCTGGAATAGTCATTGATAAGCTCTATCAACTGCAACAGTCTCATATCTGTAAAAATTTCAGGAGCTTTGCCTCATCTATGCAAAGTTTGATTTTAGATTCTCAATTATCAGCTCCATATACAATTTAAACAGGAAATATCAAGTGGAAAAGATTGAGCATGAAAATCTCTGCAAATAATGACCCGTAACATTTCCACCTAGAATTGAAAACAAGCTTGAAATCCGAGAAAATGTGATTATTGAATTGCAAACTGTTGGCACTGTTGGTTCTATTGAATCATTCACTACCTAGAGATAGCAGACCTCGTGTGTTTCCAGCGTTATTGACCTATCACCAGCTGTCTCAAATCTTTGAATAGCAGACTTGAGATGCGCGAGTACACTAGCGTCAGGTGATCATTTTCATAACGGCAAGGATGTTGTGTGAGTGCGCCACACCAGATTTTTTTTGAAAGTACTTATTTGTAGTCTTCATGGGTTTGAGTCTTTCTGAGGTAAAACGAGGTGTACATTCACATGAGAAAGATTATATATTTTAGAATATAAATAAGTTATTACATGAGAAAAAATTCTATCATATTGTGATATATTTGGTTGATTTTTCTTTTGCCTCCGAAATTCATTTTTACATACTTTGCATATATTTCTGTGTTGTCATGGAGGTAATGTTGTGGTAGATATATGACAATCAAAACCACAATTCATTTTATCATCAATCAATTTCGCGGAAATCGTCTGATGAACAAAGATTAGCTGTATCACCACAATACATAGGCTACTCTTCCAATGAAAACAACTTGATATTGTGTTAACCAATTATTTATAAAAACAATTTGAGATACTAGTTTCACCTGTTACACAACTATCAATATGTAATTTAGCTGAAGGCCTGAACATTGAGCAGCAGAATATAATATGATGTTGATGCTCTACGAATGGTCATTAGCTGTTGACCAATCAAGGTAGAGCTCTACTGTCATTGGGCGTGACTAGACACGCCCAAGTATTCCGGATATGGTCATGGGAACCGTTAAACAACAACAAATCAAGAGAACTAGTAAAGAGCAATATACATTGAATATTTTTACTGTCTATGATATAGAAATCATAATACAAAGTGCATTTGACTTTTGTACAAATTAGAATTGGAACCGTTTTGGGCGTAAGGCTGTGGTACTTTCTGTAAGTTGTTTAATTCTGAATGATTGAATAAAATGAATAATAATACATATTACATTGGATATCATATTCGTCTTTTATTCAATCTGAATTCAAATTGAGGCCATTTCCGGAAAAAGGGCACATAGACCAAACGTGTGTTTTGAGTAAAATCAATACAAAGTTTTGTTGTTAAATATGCTTAGACTCTTTTAGAACCAGTTCAAAATTTTGTAAACCTTTATAATTTTATGAATATAAACATGCTATCTGATCCTGTATTGGAATTTAGAAAATATATGAAAATATACCAACTGACTATCACCTGAAAATGGGCTCCAATCAGCAGTGCATAGAGAGACAAAAGAATTCATAGAGTGCTCAGTTTTTGAGATAATGCATTGTAACTTTGTGAGTCTACTAAAAATAGCATGGCGAATCGATTGGAACGATGATCGGAGAAAGGGCACATACGCCTATGTGCCCTTTTTCCGGAAATGGCCTCAATTTATCTATGATATAATTTATACATGATAAAATACATTCGCACAGTTGTTGAATCCATCTATCTGTTTATGGACTGTTTAATTTGAAGCTGTTCAAATTCAAGACACAATCTCTTTATCTTCATTTTAATTTTTATTTGATTTATCTGTCTCTGAATCACTAGAAATTATGTATTTCCCAATATTTATTGTTTCTTAACATAAATTAAGATTGTAATTTCAGTGATTTTCAATGTGTATCAAATTTAAAAAAATAAAATCTCTAAATACTTTTCATATCCTATCATCATTAAACGTAATATTTGTGACACTAGTTTTGATTTATTGGACTTCCATTTCATTACAATCTGATCTAAGTTTCTTACCTAAAATATCATGAATCTTCATTATAGATTTTATAATGTATCAAAAACCATAGTTTAGAATCAACAATATACTGATGCCCATAAATGCAACATTTATGTTCAGGTCTAAATTCAGTAGACTATGATTGACTCTACCATCGACTCTCAAATTGTCTCTACCATTGACTCTTCCGTCCATTTTATGTCAATGAGTGATTTGTAACCAATTCACACTGATTCAAAACATGTCGCCAATAACAGTGTTTGCCTACAACCCACAAATCGCACACCATGTGACAATATAAGCAATAGCCTGTTCCAACATCAACGTCACAGGTCACAATTTCAATCGGTGACATATTTGTAACGCAGCATGTTGCAGCACAACTCAAAGATAGGAAAAAGTTGCACAGCTTGCTGCATGGACTTGTAGCATACATTTTCTGTCGGATCTTCAACTCTATGCTCTGTGAATCTCTATGTTTTTGTGAGAGTTTTTCTCTATATGTGTATTGCGATGAAAGAGAGGTATTTAAATGGAAGATAAGATTCTTTTCACTGTCACTATCTAAAATCTAAATTTCAACTGTATTATAGCATAATATTGGATAGCAATAACATAACTTAGAATAGGTCTTACTTAACATCAAAATCATAACTTCCGTCTACTTGTGTTCCATGTTCATGTAACAGTACTGTGAAAACTCATTGTCTGAGTTAGTTACAGGAATCTATGATAAGTACGAGATGTTTATACGCTGTTTTAATCGGATTAGGAAAAAGAATCAGAT
Organism: Nilaparvata lugens; assembly: GCF_014356525.2. Lineage (NCBI taxonomy): Eukaryota > Metazoa > Arthropoda > Insecta > Hemiptera > Delphacidae > Nilaparvata > Nilaparvata lugens. The sequence continues at coordinate 13,092,359 of NC_052507.1, read as the reverse complement.
CCTTAAATGCAAGAAATGAAGGTAGAAGAAGATGAGGAGGAAGAAGAAAAAGAAGAAGAAAGTTGCAAATAATTAAACAGATTATCAAAGTCAACCATAGCCACCTCTAATACAAGGCCCCGGCCTACGATATTGCAACGTCGCAGTGTAGGCCTAGAATCTAATACATGATTGGTGAAAAAGATTTTAAATAATACCAGCTGATCTTTTTCACCAATCATGTATTAGATTCTTGGCCTACACTGCGACGTTGTAATATCGTAGGCCGGGGCCTTGTATTAGAGGTGGCTATGAGTCAACAGATGGGCCGTTAACACAATAAATATATAAAAATAATACAACATCATAATATTATATAAGAGATCTTCCCGAAAGACTTTCACTGTCAACTCTAGTCTACAATAATATTATTATAATCTTCAATGTGTTCACTAAAGCTAATAATAATTGAGTAATAATTTTAGGTAAGTTACCAGCAGTGGTATTATACTAAACCTTCTCATTTAATTTGATTAGCAAAAACATGAGGAAATTTGTGGACATATCATGAGGATATATATATAGCTTAAGGACATATAACACATGAGGATATATTTATGTAAAATGAAGGTATATAACAAGAGGACAAACCATCATAAGCGTGAAGTTCTGTTCAATTTTGTTAATTTGACAATAATTAGATGAGCCGATCAGGCTCAAATGAAGTAAACACTTACTCAATCTGTGATTCCGCCTAAACGTATTGTTATTTGTCAACTATATTAGTTATTAGTTGATGTAGTTATAAGTATCAGTATGCCTGGCTATTCTCATTACCAGGCCCGCCCCAGGGGTGGGCGGACCGGCGGCCGCCCAGGGCGGCAGGTTTGGGGGCGGCAAATTCAAAGGAACAAAAAATTTTAAAATACAAATGAATAAAAAATCCATAATATCAAATGTGAATGATAATTATAAAGAAGCTTTTCAACCTCGAGCTAATGAAGACTTTTCTAAGATCAACAATGTCCCAGGAACGTCTGAGTGGTCTAGCGAACATAAAATAGTTCAGTCTCCAGATCTTGAAGAATTGGTGAAGGAATTTCCTCATGCAAAGGTCAGACGAGTTCTACTTAATTAAACAGGTGTGTTAAACAAACGTGTAGAAGTTGTAGTTCTAATTACTTAGCAAGTTAAGTAGGCCTAATACTATGTTGCAGTCTACGTCTTAAGGCTGTGCAACGGCTAAAAATAAACTTTCTTGTCATGGTGATATTTTTCAAAGTTTTTCGATTTGTACCGGTATATATCAAAATGAAAAAGTTTTCTTAGAAAAACATTTTCTCCCAATCATTACTTTTTGAGATATGAACGCCTAAAGTTTAAATTTTTTGGGATAGGACATTTCAAATTCGATACGAACATTTTCTGAAAATATCATTTTTGAAAAAGTTATTCAATTTACAAAAAAACTCAACTAAACACTATTTTTGGTTATTTTTAGTAAATTGAATAACTTTCTCAAAAATGATATTTTCAGAAAATTTTGTTTTATTAAATCAAAAATACCATGAAGAATTCATCCTTTGAATTTTATGGATTCATCTCGTACCGAATTTGAAATGTTCTGTCCCGAAAGTTTGAACTCTAGGCGCCCATGTCTCAGAAAGTAATGATTGAAAAAAATGTTTTCCTAGAAAACTTTTTCATTTGATAGCTTGATCTTAAGCGATCCTTGATCGTGTCCTCGCGCGCCTCTCCACTAGGAAATATGAAATGAAGTGCAACTAACGGGTGATTCTCATAGAACATAATCCATGAGCTTATATCATTGTGAGAAATATCACTGTGAGGACAATATAGATGGTGATGATGGTTGAAGCTAGAAATGAGGTGTTTTTCACAATACAATGAGCATTGTTGTCAAGTGTACCTGGAAATCTATATGAGATAGAGCGCTCTACCTAGTCTCAGATTTTAGAGCACAAAATTACGCCCAAATTTTGAATTTTACATCTAGATTGTAATCGGGATATATTGTTGATCAAATACTAAATATGATGAAAATTGATTTTTTTTCTTAAAATCACTCATATTTGAAAATCATAACTCAGTACTCATTGGAGATGGAGAGTTCCGATTGATCTCATTTCATTCAGAATTTTATGATCTTAAAAATGGCAAGAGCAAATTTTTCTGTCCAATCACTGATTTTGCCAGAAATAGCTGAAAACTGGAAAATGCACCTAAAATACGAATTTTTTGGGCCACTCTGTATTAGCACAAGGGAATTTTACATGAAGAATTTGGTTCTGAACCTCTCTCATGTATCCAAATAGAATATTAAAAAATCAGAACTACGATTTAAATTGCAAGCAACCCCCAATTTTTATGTCTATATTGACTGGACATTACTGTTTCCAAATATTTATATTTGTCAAATATCTGTTTAAATGTCAATAAATATTGTTAAACATAATTTTTCAGAGTTTACTGAGACTGTGGTGTCGCATCACAGCGGAAAAAAAAGCCGTCGCCTCCACGAAAAAAGTCGAGCTTACACATTCAGCGGAAAAAATACCGCCAAACATCGAGCGGCAAAATTACTGCCACGTATGATCAGTAGCCAAAATAATTCTTGTAGTTCTTCAAAGCAAATGTGTTGTGACTTCTCTATTTCATGAGTTTTCAGTTAATTGTATTTTGCACATTTTTCAAAAGTATATATTATTAAGTGTTTAACTTAAAATGGAAAGGCAACAACTTTTACCACTTTTGTTGTACTGTCGAAGGAAAAGAAGACAGCAGAGGAATCGCCTTGCTTGGATTCATTGAAATGAACGTTTTTATTAAATCGACAGCGATATACAACATATTACAGTTTTTTCCTTGTCATCCCGAGTTTCAAAATCCCCCTAATTTCCATACACACTTCCTTCCACGCTATCCCTGTTGCATCTCGATCCTTTAATATATCGAGGGTTTTGTCCCACAAAACTGGCCTCTGTTCTACAAATGATATTAACAACTCATTGTCTATTAACTTACTCATTTTCTCACCCTTGTCAACCCACAAACACTTAAAACAATAAATAAATGTTATAAACAATTTACAAACTTTACAACAAGACACAAATTGAAAGGCTGATTTTCAAAGACCTCTGACTTGGAGCAACTGGGAAAGACGACTGATCAGCGGCGACGGTAGACAACTGCCAAATGTATTAACGCCCATTTGGTAACGTACGCCACTGCTTAGACAAGAGCGGCAAAAACACCGCCAGCCGCAGTGGCAGTGGACGGCTGCACAGCTGCTGCCAACGGCAATATAGCCGCGCGGCGATTCTGCCGCCCAGTGTGTAAGCTTCCATTCAAATCCATAGACTACTGCTCGAACGGCGGCGACAGCGAAATTACCGCCCTTGCAGAAACCGCCCAATGTGTAACCGGCGTTAGGCGATCGCTCAAGGAGGGGTGGAAACCGGGATTAACAATTAAAAACGGGTATACTTGGGGGGGGGGCGGCAGTTGTCGATCTCGCCCAGGGCGGCAAAGTCCCTAGGGCCGTGCCTGCTCATTACTTTGATAAGTTCTAATGCTTGTTGTAGATAAGTGGTATCAGTATGACTAGCTTAGAAATTTGATTTAAAATTTACCTTTTCTGTCAACCCTTATTTTATTTCATGTTTCTATGGAGATGTTATATACCATGGTAAGATTCATGTTATAAACCAGTAGTTCTGTGAACAGCAGACCTCACGCAGTCAAAAACTACAGCCTCCATCAGAGTGAATTATGTCCTGTCCCGACGTGTCGGCGAGATATCGGTGTGTAAACAACTAATGGCTGTTTCAAATGTTGTATCGACAATAATCTATATAATAAGAGAGAGTAGGGTTGTGTTTGTTCGTGTGTTCGTTTGTTCGTGTGTTCGCATCAAAACATGTCAACTTGTGGATTGCATACCGGAAAAACGGGAATGATTTAGATCTCCAAATTTTGCACATAGATTCTAAAAATATCAATCTCTTGCACCTCGAAGCCCAAATTTCAATTTTCCTTCTAGATTTTTCAGAATAAATGTTTAAATTTCATTGATTGTACATACGATTTCATAAAAAATAACCAAATCATATGATCGAAATAAAACTGGCTTAAACACGTATACAAGTGTAAAGGATAGGAAAATTATGTTTGACGCATCATCACATCTGAACTACTGGTCTGATTTACTTGAAATGTTGCATATAAATTCTTAATCAACCGAGGATTCTTTAGGCCTATTTTAAATTCTTCTAGATTTACGTCAAGTTTTCAGTTTTTCAAGTTTCAAAATAGACCCTTGCGAAGCACAGGTTACCTGCTAGTCATTAATATTAATTATAATTATTATCATTTGAATGCTAATAATTTGTTGCAAACAGCACTATGCTACTACAGTATCATCAAAAGCTTACAGAGTTGAAAGCAGAGAAAAGTCGGGAGAAAATACTATGCTACTTCAAGTTCACTCACTGCATGCAATTAATAGTCCACACAACAGCTGTTTTTTCACTAAGTTACATTGAGATATTGAATTGCATGCAATTTATAATCCACTCGACAGCTGATTTATGATTAATAATTCTATAGTCTGATTTTTACTCTAATATTGACTTATGAAGGAGGCTCCTTTTTCCTTTTATATTATCCTTAAAATGCAAAATTTCCAAAAACCTTGTATATACGTCAACGCGCAATTCAAAAAGGAACATACCTGTCAAATTTCATGAAAATCTATTACCGCGTTTCGCCGTAAATGCGGAGCATATAAACATTTAAACATATAAACATAAAGAGAAATGCAAAAACCGTCGACTTGAATCTTAGACCTCACTTCGCTCGGTCAATAACAGCACTAAATTACATTATTTTGCAATACTTGTCTATAATATGACAAAGCAGATAGATCCATTCTCCTCTTGATCAGTTGCCGACAAATTAACAGAATATTTCATCTCAATAAATTATGAAATTTTATTATTACTCCGTGAAACTACATAATATTCTATATTTGGAATATGATTTATCATTTTAGCAGAAACTATTCAGATATTAGTTCGATATCTGAATGAATATTTATATTATAAAACAATTATCTATCTGATCCATTGGACATTACCGGGATGACAGCTATCTACAATAGAAGACGGTGGAAAAACTGGCTTATATACCGTCCTATCATTCCATTTATCAATTTATTTATACAAAAATACAAACCCAAGTCATAATATCCTATTATATTAAGCGAGAAATTTCTGTATATCTGGTTATTTATTCTCAACGCATCTCGAAAACGGTTTATCATAAACGGTAGGTTTATCATATAAAAACTCGATTGCACTAAGTCTCATCCCTGGGAAAACTCGCTGATAACATGAAAAGGATAATAATTATTCATCCTTGGAAAAACAGATGATAATTTCATCGTCTGTCGAAACAGAAGATGCGTGTGTGGGATAGAAACAGAATTATTTCCAGCTGTGTAATCAATCAGCAAGAAATATTATCTAGAAATTCTAATCGACTTGATCAAAATAATCTGATTTGTTGACATGACATGAAACAAACTAAACTAAAGTATATCATAATTATTTTCCAAAGTTAATCATTATTTGACAATTTTAAGTTATTAGTGAGTGTTATTTTGTTATTCAATTTGGTTTGTAAATAATCTAAATTAGAACTTTTTTGTTTTTAAATGTTTGGACTGAAAATTGAACCTGAATTCAAGTGTATGGAACATAACCTACTTTCTGGACTATTTATAGTGTATAAATCAAAATTCGGGGAAGAAACAGTTTTGGGCTGTGCATGTTAATCCTTCCCCAATCATTTTAAAGAATTGTGTTCTGTTTATCAATAGTTTATAAATAAATAACGAGCGAAGCTCGGTGCCCCGATATTAGATATAACTGGGCGAGAGCAGCAGGCCTAGCCCAAAACTGATCTACTCTCAAATTTTATAAATAGCAAATTTAAAAAAATAGGTTATATTTTCACTTCTAAGAATTTGAGTTTAATTTGAGAATATTTACACTGAATATCGTAAATCCCATATATGTTCTCTGTCGACTCTACTTGAATCTATCCTCTGTCTCTTTCTTTCTTTCTCACTCTCTCTCTCTCTCTCTCTCCTCTCTCTCTCTCTCCTCTCTCTCTCTCTCCTCTCTCTCTCTCTCTCTCTCTCTACGGTCAGTAACAACTACTGTGATATATTTGCAGCATGTCGCTGGGATCTGTATCACTGTAACATGTCCCGAAGTAATCTAATCGACAGTTTGTTGTGTATTTGCAAAATGTCTGCCAATTTTCTGTCAACTGACTTGTCTATTTGTTTCCCTAGCAAATTTCACAGTATTGCTGTCGGACGAGGACGTATTTATTGTGTCCCAAACATGAGCTGTGATTTAGGGGCAGTGTTTGTTGAAATATCGGTCAGGATGGAGCTGGATTGCCATGTATCAGTGTCCGTGACCTGATCTGACGAGCTCTAATGAGATATCAAATACTCTAAAATATTATTCTCTAGAGTTAGATTAATCAAACTCTTTAAATATTCTTCCAATGAGTGGTATACTCCATGATATACATGGATACTCGAATTTTGTAAACAGTGTTATCAATAAATTATATGCTCAAGTAATGAAGCATAGAGAAAACTTCTAATACGTTTATCCTATACTACTAGCCGTCAGGCTCGCTTCGCTCGCCATATCCGTCTAGCAAGGGGGCTCCGCCCCCGACTGGATCGTCCAAGAATGAGATCAGCAGGAAAGCTTCGCTCGCCTGCATTTTTCATTCGGGCATTTTTATCATATGTTAGGACGATCCAGTAGGGGATCGAGACTAAACGTCTGGCTAAACGGATATGGCGAGCGAAGCGAGCCTGACTGCTAGTAATATAATATTCCCAGGATTGAAGTAGCAGTGCCCAATCAATTTTTCCGCGATAATTGCATTTAAATCTTCAACTTGGTGCCAACCTAACAAAGTCAACTCAACTTAATGCCAACCTGACAAAATTATTAATTTAGTTGCCAGTTAACAACTGTTTCGAAGAGGTACTCTATCTAGATTATAGTTCTATAGTAACATATGATATGGAAATTTCAATTATAATCAGGAGATTGGGAGAAGAAGAATATACATGCTAAAAGACGAACTTTAAACCCTTAAAAACAACCCTTAGAGTTAAATATTGCCAAAAGATTTCTTAGTGCGCCTCTAAAGGGCCAACTGAACATACCTACCAAATTTGAACGTTTTTGGTCCGGTAGATTTTTAGTTATGCGAGTGAGTGAGTGAGTGAGTCAGTCAGTGAGTGAGTGTCATTTCGCTTTTATATATATGGATTAAACAAGCAATTTCTGTTAAGATGTTTATATATCTGTATGTGACCGGATCTCGAAAACGGCTCTAACGATTCTCACGAAATTTGGAAGAAAGTAGGTTTATGATATAAAAAATCGATTGCACTAGGTCTCAATCCTGGGATAACTCGTTGAAGGACATTGAAAGGATAAATACGTCCTTGGAAAAACAGCTGGGAATTTTGTCTTCTGTTGATGATGGAAGTGAGTGAGCGAGTGCATGTGTGGGGAACTGAGACAAAATTATGACTCAGCTGTTGAACTTTTGTAATCATTGAATCAGTGCCGGTTGTACAAGAGTAGGTTAAATTTTAATCCTGAATGATTCCAGTAGAAACAATCTGATAAGCTATCTTTTTGAAATGGTCTTCTCTGATTTGGATTAAAATTTAACATGCTTTTGTGAGATAAATGTTTGCATTCCTCTGGGAATTGATCTCAATCCACTGTGATTAGATAGAACCTTCCTGTATGAACTATAAATATATTATAATTTCTTCTTTCGTAATAAATTCTATATGTTTTTGTACTCCAGAGCGGAGCTCGGTGCCCCGATATTATATATCTGTATGTGACCGGATCTCGAAAACGGCTCTAACGATTCTCACGAAATTTGGAACAAAGTAGGTTTATGATATAAAAATTCGATTGCACTAGGTCTCAACCCGGGGATAACTCACTGAAGGACATTAAAAGGATAAATACGTCCTTGGAAAAACAGAGGGGATTTTTGTCTTCTGTTGATGATGGAAGTGAGTGAGCGAGTGCATGTGTGGGGAACTGAGACAAAATTATGACTCAGCTGTTGAACTTTTGTAATCATTCAATCAGTGCCGGTTGTACAAGAGTAGGTTAAATTTTAATCCTGAATAATTCCAGTAGAACCAATCTGATAAGCTATATTTTTGAAATGGTCTTCTCTGATTTGGATTAAAATTTAACATGCTTTTGTGAGAGAAATTTTTGTATTCCTCTGGGAATTAATCTCAATTGACTGTGATTAGATAGAACTTTCCTGTATGAACTATAAATATATTATAATTTCTTCTTTCGTTATAAATTCTATATGTTTATGTACTCCAGAGCGGAGCTCAGTATCCCGATATTATATATCTGTATGTGACCGGATCTCGAAAACGGCTCTAACGATTCTCATGAAATTTGGAACAATGTAGGTTTATGATATGAAAATTCGATTTCACTAGGTCTCAACCCGGGGATAACTCGCTGAAGGACATTAAAAGGATAAATACGTTCTTGGAAAAACAGCTGGGATTTTTGTCTTCTGTTGATGATGGAAGTGAGTGAGCGAGTGCATGTGTGGGGAACTCAGACAAAATTATGACTCAGCTGTTGAGCTTCTGTAATCATTCAATCAGTGCCGGTTGTACAAGAGCCGGTTAAATTTTAATCCTGAATAATTCCAGTAGAACCAATCTGATAAGCTATCTATTTGAATGGTCTTCTCTGATTTGGATTTAAATTTAATTTAACATGCTTTTGTGCGAGAAATTTTTGCATTCCTCTGGGAATTAATCTCAAGTGATTAGATAGAACCGTCCTGTATGAACTATAAATATATTATAATTTCTTCATCGTGATAAATTCTATATGTTTATGTACTCCAGAGCGGAGCTCAGTGCCCCGATATTATATATCTGTATGTGACCCTATCTCGAAAACGGCTCTAACGATTCTCACAAAATTGGAACAATGTAGGTTTATGATATGAAAATTCGATTTCACTAGGTCTCAACCCGGGGATAACTCACTGAAGGACATTAAAAGGATAAATACGTTCTTGGAAAAACAGCTGGGATTTTTGTCTTCTGTTGATGATGGAAGTGAGTGAGCGAGTGCATGTGTGGGGAACTCAGACAAAATTATGACTCAGCTGTTGAGCTTCTGTAATCATTCAATCAGTGCCGGTTGTACAAGAGCCGGTTAAATTTTAATCCTGAATAATTCCAGTAGAACCAATCTGATAAGCTATCTATTTGAAATGGTCTTCTCTGATTTGGATTTAAATTTAATTTAACATGCTTTTGTGCGAGAAATTTTTGCATTCCTCTGGGAATTAATCTCAAGTGATTAGATAGAACCGTCCTGTATGAACTATAAATATATTATAATTTCTTCATCGTGATAAATTCTATATGTTTATGTACTCCAGAGCGGAGCTCAGTGCCCCGATATTATATATCTGTATGTGACCGGATCTCGAAAACGGCTCTAACGATTCTCACAAAATTTGGAACAAAGTAGGTTTATGATATGAAAATTCGATTTCACTAGGTCTCAACCCGGGGATAACTCGCTGAAGGACATTAAAAGGATAAATACGTCCTTGGAAAAACAGCTGGAAATTTTATCGTCTGTCGATACCGTAATGGAAGTGAGTGAGCGAGTGCATGTGTGGGATATTCCTCAGCTGATCTCACGAGAAGAATAAATCATCAAGAAAAACTTATTCTCATTTATTTCTCTTTTTTCAAAAAAAACATGTTTACTCCAGAAAGTCCAAAATAGTAACTAGATGCTGTTAGTGTAGAATAGTACATAGTATATTAACAAATAATATCGGGGCACCGAGCTTCACTCGTTATTTTTATTTATTGATAAACAGAACACAATTCTCTAATATGATCGTGTTTATATTTCACTGCTGGCTACACGTCATCTTATGAATTTCAGCGATTCGATATTTTGATTTTTCAAATACTCACTCGCTCACTCACTTTTTTACTATCCACAGCTGTTTCAGCCAAGGATATCATTTTAATGTCGTTCAGTGAGTTTTCCCAAGGATGAGACCTAGAGCAATCGAATCTTTATATCATAAACCTACTATGTTCCAAATTTCGTGAAAATCGTTAGAGCCGTTTTCGAGATCCGTTAAACATAAATAACCAGAAAATAAAAATCTCAGTACCCTTTTTTTGAAATATTTTATCACAACATGTTTCGGACATTTATGCCATTTTTATTTTCTTTATATTTATATTACAAGTAGCCCTTTATACAGAAAAGAGATAAATAAATAACCAGATATAAAAATAGCAAGATATAAAAATAACCAGATATAAAAATAGCAAGATATAAAAATAACCAGATATAAAAATAACTAGTTATAAAAATAGCCAGATATGAAAATAACCAGATATATAAATACAGAAATTGCTCGCTTAATATAATAGGATTGTACGGTAGCAAACATAGTATATCATTCTAAATCGAATTCATAGTATATCTATTTGTAAATGACGATGTGTTTATTTTTTGAAGTATGAATGAATTGTTATTTTGATGAGTGATAGTAGCTCAACCTAGATTTTGATTTGGACTGTAGTATAAATTTTAAAAGGGACAGTTTTGGGCATAAGCCTGTTGTGCCTCCTCATATAACTGTGAGAATAACTAATTGTACGACTGAGGAAATGAATGGATTAATACTAGTAGTTCTGTGAACAGTAGACCTCACGCAGTATTCTCATCCACAAGTACCTGATTGAAGCTATAGACCTTATGGAAATACAGCAATAGACTGGCTTCTCCACACATCTGTTTAATCACTTGTCAGCTGATTCATGATGAATAATATCTATAGTCTGATTTTTACTCTAATAATGGCGTATGAAGGAGGCTCCTTTTTCCTTTTATATCATCCTTGAAATGCAAAATTTCCAAAAACCTTGTATATACGTCGACGCGCAATTAAAAAAGGAACATAACTGTCAAATTTCATGAAAATCTATTTCCGCGTTTCGCCGTAAATGCGCAACATATAAACATATAAACATTGAAACATTTAAACATTAAGAGAAATGTAAAACCGTCGACTTGAATCTTAGACCTCACTTCGCTCGGTCAATAAACTATAAATTCAATCTTCCATTACAAATTTTCTATGTTTTTACACTCCAGAGAAAAGCTCAGTCCCCCGATATTAACTTCTAATAGCATAGTGCACTTCTAATGAGTATTATTTCTACATATGATTGTAGTATAAGAGTGAATAAACTCAGAACATCTCTATCCAAATCTTTAAAATGTTCCTTTAATATAAATATTTATATCCCCTGAAATATTAATATCACGATCCTCTAATATCCTTCTCATAGCGGAATTATTAATTGCTTTCATACTCGAACAAGAAATGAATAGACTCAAAGCATCATTTTCCTAATTGAGCTTAATGCTACTGCAGTAATAATTATTATTATTCCCAGAAATACGATATTACCGAGCGACTAAAATCTCAATAAATTTCAAGGTAAATTATCTGAAATCAAGAGCTGCTTCAAATCAGAAAGATGAGAGTCTATCTAAACATCTTCACTTTCATCCCTCTCTTTCTTTCTCTTTCAAAATGTTATATCTCTTCCCCTCACACTTCCTATTACTCAACCCTTTTTTATCTCTGTCTATTCCTTCTCCTCTCTCATGGAAGTCCTATAAAGCAGTAGCAGTATGAACCACCCTAATGATGATTTACAGAATTAATTATCTCGATGAAGCAGTGCCTCAACCTTTTTGCTCATAACCGGGGTTATAAAGTATTCTTCGGAGATAAATTAAACCGATTAGAGCAGAAATTATTAGAAATTAGGGAAGAAGATGGAATCAGGAGAATGTAGAAGAGAAGGAAGAGGAATGGAAAAAACTAGAAGGGGAGAGAGGATTAGACGTTTGAGGAGTAGGAGAAGGAGAAGATGATGGGGGAGACGCAGGAGACTCCTCAAACTAGAAGAAGAATGGGGAAGAGAAGGAGGAAATGTAAGTTAGAGAATGAGAAGGAGAATAAGATATGCAGAAGAAGAAGAGAAGAAGAAGAAGAAGAAGAAGAAGAAAGAAGAAGAAGAAGAAGAAGAAGAAGAAGAAGAAGAAGGAGAAGAGAATAAGGTGAAGAAGGGAGCCAGGAGACGTAGGAGTAGAAGAAGAAGGAGGGAGAGTGGATGGGTAACAGAAGAAGAAGAAAAAAAGAAGGAGAATTAAAAGAAGCAATAGACTAAGATGAAGGAGGAGAATGACGAAAAGAAGACGATGGAGAAAAAAGACAGAAAAGAGAAATAGCAGAAGAAGGATAAAGAAGAGAATGAGGAGGTGGTGAATGGTAAGGATGAGAAGGAGAAGAAAAAAAGGGAGAGAAGGGGTAGCAGCATAAGCAGGAGAAGTGTAGTTTGAGGAGAAGGAGGAGAAAGAGGAGAAGAAGGAGAATGAGGAGAAGGAGAAGGAGGAGAAGGAAAAAGAGAAGCAATAGATGAAACTAGTGGAGAAGAAAAATATGATGAAGAAGCAAGACTGATAGAAGATAATGTGGAGATGCAGAAGAAGGAAAAGAATGACAAGAAGAAGATAATGTAGGAGAAGGACAAGAAGGAGACAGTTTGAATATGGAGGAGAAGGGGATTGAAGAGGAATAGGAGAAGAAGAAAAACATTATAAAAAGGAGAGTATGAGAAGAAGAGGGAGGTACGGAGATAAAGTGCAAGAAACAAAAACGAGTATAAGTAATTATTAGAGAGAAAAATTATGATTAAAAAAAAGAAAATGATGTAGAGAGAAGAAACTAAAAGTACACTCATGGGTATGAAATATACTCTGAATCTATAGAAAATCAAGGTATACTTTGTATGGAAAATATACAGCAGAAAAAGGAAAGAGTAGATAGGAAGAGGAGAAGAAAAATATGAGCTAATGGCAGATTTAGGAGGGGGAGCGACAGAGAGAGCGTGAGAGGAGAGAATTATAGGAAGTGAATATTTTGTGAGAACAGCTTTCGCCAATCTGTTTCAGTCGCATTCATTATTCTCTCTCAGCATAACATTATTCGGCCTCCATCCAGATTAGCAATGAATTCAGCGCTCGCGAAAATATTAATTATTAGTGAGTCAGGTTATTGCCTTCCAGCTAATTATACGCAGCTTTTCATTCATAATTTTGTCTCCTATAGTAGTAGGAACGAGTAATTGACTCACTCTTCTTGGAACTGCTCAACCCATTGAGAGAGACAGTGAGCATGACTAAGCTCTTGCCAGACAATACAAAATTCATATATTTTAATTTACATACAAAAATGGAAATAGAGAAATACTTATTATTGATAAACACTAAATTGGTCGATAGTATTAACAAAGAGATGTTCCATTATCTGGTTTTAAATTATCAAAATAGTACTTCGTATAGACCAAGCCAAATGATACGTTTTTTCAGTTTAATTTAAATACAAAGAAAATAAGAAAATTTAAGATAAATACTTATCATTGATGAGCACTGAAAAGGTCGATGTCGATAGTATTAAAAAAAGATATTACATTACGTGGTTTTATATCATCAAATGATTATTTTGCATATTATAAAGGCCAAGCCACACGAGGCGTTTTCTAAGTTTAATTCACATACAAAAAAAGAAGATAGAAGAAAAATTCTTATCATTGATAGTTACTAAATAGGTCGATGTCGATAGTAGTGACAAAACGATGTTATAATTATCTAGATTTATATTATCAGATTATTATATCGCATATTGAAAGGACGAAGCCACACGAGGCATTTTTTCAGTTGACACGGCAGGACAGGAAGCTCTCCGACTGGCTGAGCAGAGAGGCTTTTCGATACGCCAATCCAATCAGCCAATCGGAGAGCTTACTCTTATGTCGTCGCTTTTGGTTTTTTTTGGAATTGTCTTAAAATAGTAGAATGAAAACAAGAAGAAGAAGGCGGAGGAGGAGGAGGAGGAGGAGGAGAAGAAGAAGAAGAAGAAGAAGAAGAGAAGAAGAAGAGAAGAAGAAGAAGAGAAGAAGAAGAAGAAGAAGAAGAAGAACAAGAACAAGAACAAGAAGAAGAACAAGAAGAAGAAGAAGAAGAAGAAGAACAAAAAACAGAACACGGAACGAGAACAAGAACAAGAACAAGAACAAGAAACAAGACAAGAACAAGAACAAGAACAAGAACAAGAACAAGAACAAGAACAAGAACAAGAACAAACAAGAACAAGAACAAGAACAGAAAGAAGAAGAACAAAAACAACACAACAACAACAAGGAGGACTAGAAGAAGAAAGTGTAATAGAGCTGAGAAGATGAATAAGGGAATGAATAAGGAATAGAAAGAGAGAGAAAAAGGGGAAGAATAAAAGCAAAAAAAAGACATGATGTGGGGTTCCTTCAAATTGAGACATATACTATTCTAGCATGTTATTAAAGCACAGTCTCTATGCATAGCCATAGGGGTGGTTCTAGTTACTAGTCTAGTATTTTTCTCCACTAAATTACTCAATACAGCAATACAGATACACACACACATACATAGCTCCGTTATTTGTAATAACATGGCATAGACAGTGCGACAAGACAAATGTGGTTCAGTCACGCTCATCTGGTTCGCTGAAAGGAATGGTGACCGGTCAACCTTCAGACAATAAATAGGAAGGGAGTAGCTGACACATAAATTAAGAAGTATGGCGACCGTAAGGTGGTAGACTCGATGTTTTTATTAGGTAAAACATCCTTCTTCTTTCTCTTCCTTACCCCACTTTCTACTTTCTCACTTCTTCTTCTCTTTCTCTACTCTTCGTTTGTCGTCTAGGTTCAGCCATGACAGAAACCTATTACTCATACGTTTAATAGTATTAAGAGTGAAGTCACTTTTTAGTTGTATTTTTAATATTGTTAGAGGAATTTGTTCTACTTTTACTCCCTTTCATAAAGGAAATGAGAACTGATGTGTTAGGGCCAGTTTCCGAGCTCGGGATTTAGGTAAGTTCTAGACAGCTGAAGTCAGAAAATTAACTTTTCCTCCACTACTGTCTAAAGTACTTACTTTACTCCCTGAAACCTAATACTAAAGTGTCACTTTTTCGCTCTCGGTAGTAAAAAACAGAAAAACTCCCTATGGAGTGTGATGAATTTTTTTGAATAGACCTCATGAGGAGAGAGAAAATTGTGATTACCTTTTAAAATAAAGAATTTACTAAAGGAATGGTTAGCGACCGAGCGATAAAGCTTACTTATCAGTAACTGTATATTAGATAAGAGTACCGTTCTGTACTGCATATTTCCTAGGAAATTATTTAATAAAATTACAATTATTCTGCAAATAAAGCACGAACCATTTATGAATTACTCATTGAATTTTGAGGTTACACTTTGTTTACTATTGATCAGATGTTTTAAAGCAGCTCAAACACAGCTGACTGATTCAACGTATTTTAAAATGTCATGCCAGATTCATGCAAGCCACAATATTATTTCTAAAAAGTAAAAAACTATCAATAAAGGACCAAGAATTTCGAATAAAAAATAAAATGTATGTATTATTGTTGAACTTATTTATTACTTAAAAAATTATATTATCATGTCAAGTATTATTGTAACTAACTAGGTCATAGCATGAACATTATATTATTGATAAAAACGGCAGAAATTGATTATAACAGTCTCAAACATAATAAAAATTGTATAAGAATATTAATTTATTAATTATTACTTCAACTGAACCACATGGTGATTAAATCTCTTTGGCAAGCCTAAGCCATCATAGTGCATAGAAAAAGCACCAAAAAGGTGATCGTTTGAAAACAACACATGTTAATCTACTATCAGACAACAAACCTGCCTTATCATATACGCTAGCACATGTACATTGTATAAGAAGAACTATGTCTAGGAGATTAAGCAGTTATAAGAATTATACGAATTGAGTTATTATTGTACTTAAAGAAATTATATTCTACTGCTTGCCACTGACGTCACGTCTACGTCACAATCGTTCTACCAATGGCAAATTTTCATGCAAATTTATTACACCGAGATTCTCAGAGAAAGATTCTAGCCAAGAAGCTGAGAAGAAGACGTTGCACTTCCCTTTTGAAATCCTCACCGTTCAGACCTCGTTAAAGTTACCAAGACCTATTTGTAAGATTTTTGTTTGATTTTATATGTTCTATTTGTGAGCCAATATTTTAGGCTGATCTATTTGTTATTTGTAAATCTATTTTCATCAATCGATAAATTGATATACAAATAACTATTTCGCCCCACCTGGATGTAATGACCTGGTTTTCGTGCGTCATATGGAGGCCGAAAATGATTGTTTTCTGACCAGGCCGGTAAAAGTTTTACGGCCCTAGGGCTGTACTGGTAGGCAGGAATAGCATGAACTGTGAGATGCGCGTGAGGAGAGGTAAAGGAGTGAGAGTGGGGAGGCCGCCCGAAACTAAGAGAGGGGAGGTGGCTGGAGCTTGTTGTTTTAACCGGAGCGATGTGCACCATACGGAGGTCAAGTTGTGACTTAGTCAAATGCTTCCCCCACCACTAAAATTCTCTCTCGGGCTACTGCGCATCTTGAACTTAGAGTTCATGCTATTCCTGACGGGCTGTAAATTAACCTTGAAGTCAGCTGATTCTGATTTGATGTGTACGTTTTTACAAAATAGTTTATGAAACGGAATCAGTTTATGCAACTACGATTGAATAAAGTATTTTGCATAAGATACTATCATTCTATTTGGATGAATGAAATACAAATAAGATATATTATAAACTATTCAAGTTTGATTTTTAGAGTAGGATTGAACTTCTAGCCTCAACTTTCGATAACAAGCATTGTTGACATCCAGATTATCCAAATTTCAAGTGTGCTAAAACAGCTGATCCAAAAAGTTATTATTATTTGTGTTTATTATTGAAGAATCAAAATATTCATAATAATATCATCTTATTATCATTTGAGAGAATAAAAAAGTATAAACTCAACCTCCCACATTAAAACATAATTGAACATAATATTTTAGGTTATATAGACAAATTGAAATCTACCCAGCTTAAGTACTGAGTTTACCACTAAACCTGGTGGATAATTTTGGAACTACTTGAAACTACTAAAACCAACCTATTTTTTCGGACATGTTATTCATTATCAAAATTTGGCAACAGAATAGTTTGGGCCATGCCTATTGTTCTTTCCCGATCATATTTTTATGATTTGTAATTGTATTCACTGAAAATGAAAAAGAAATAAAAATACTTGGAGAATTTCATGATATTCAGATTGCCTCAGATTTGCTAGAGCTATCACCTTCCAGTTTTGCTTTCGGAAGTGCCTAATGAACAATTACTCTCATATATATAATTATATACATTGTTTTATTCTTCTGTGTGGCGAAAAATAGCGTTCGCACCACGGGCAAAAATGTATTTCCGGCTCTCAATCTTCTCTAGTCCTCGGCCCACGGCCTCGGATTTGAAAACCGATTTCGAGCCGGAAAAGTCTCATTTTCGGCCCTAGGTGCGAAATATACTATTACAAAACGGGGCGTAGTCGCAGTAATAGTAACAGCAAAATAAATCTTTATTTTCTCATTTATCTATAATTGGAAACGTTTTTCCTTGACGAAATGAAACATTCCTAAATAATTCAAAATAACTGAAACTCTACACTATTTTCTCTTCATTTTATTTTGTGTTCAATTTCCTAGTTTTTCGAAATTCAATTCAAACTTGACTATGACAATGACTGCGACTACGCACCGTTTCGGAAAGCCAATTTTCTGACTCCAGCTGTTTAAAGTCTAGAGCTTGGCCAAATCCCGAACTCGGAAACTGGCCCTTCATAAATTAGAGCCTACAGCTCGAGATTGAAGTTTACAAGGAGTGTTAGGGAGAAGAAATATGATGAGTTAATTTAACAATATTGTAAATGAATGGATAGATGACTGGAAAACTATCGCTATTGTTGATAAATCACTAGCATTCATAATTTACTATCATTTGAAGTGAGTTGAATAAATTAGACATTCAATCTTACTAGAGATTGCCTTATAATATTATCTATATGTGATATTAATTTTACAAGTGGATTGGATGAAGTTTTTAGTGCTAAGAATGAAAAAGTAAGATCAAAAACGATGAGAAAAAAGTGGAAAGGTGAAGGAATTAGAGAGAGGAATTTATTTATCTCTTTATTTCATTGACAATCACAAATCATTATTATATTCAAGAATCACTTTTTGTGTAGTTGAGAAGTTGATATTGTGGTAATTATTCATATTGAATGAAAAAGACTAAGAAATTGTCAAAAAACCACTGATTTATTGATAATTAGAACGACCGGTTTCGGTTATTACACCATTGTCAATCAGTGATAAAGTTTAACTATCTCTGATAGTTTATCAGAGATTGACAATGGTGTAATAACCGAAACCGGTCTTTCTAATTAGCAATTAATCAGTGGTTTTTTGACAATTTCTTAGTCTTTTTCATTCAATATAAATATTCAAGAATGTTGGATGAAAAACAAAAGGAGAGAAATTCTAGGACAATGAGGACTAGGATAGACAGGCGCAAATTGTGTTTGTACTGGAAAAAGAAGTACGTCTACTCACCTAAAAGAAAGACATGCAGAGAAAATCAAAGAAACATATGTGAATAGCGGAGTGATTGACTGAAATTGAGACAAACTGAGAGTTTGAAGACGGGAAAGGCAATAATTGAGAATGAGAATAGGTAAGGGAGGGAAGGAAATGTAGGAGTAGAGGAGAGAGAATAAGGAAGAGAAGGTAGAAGCATCTCAGACCAGAAACTGTTACAAACGATAGACCATCTGACTGCCCTTTGGGGCTGGGACCCCCTATTTCAAAAGGGCAAAAGGGCCTTCCTAAACACCCCTAGGGCCACGAACGTTTAGTGACTGGCTCAAAATCACTTGCTGCTACTATCACCCCTCAGGCGAGGAGGAGGAAGAGGATGAGGAGGAGGAAGAGGAGGAGGAGGAGGATGAAGAGGTGGTGATTGAGGAGATGGTGGAGGAGGACAAGTCACCCTCTTCAGGAAATTAACGAAATTATAAGTTGGGATGCTGTGAGAGTGGTGGTAGCTAGTAGCCCACCCCAAGGGCGATAACTTTGAAAAGAAATGTAGCTGCTATCAGGAGAGACGTACTTACGGTGCTCAGTAGTTAAGGGATGCTGAGTACTTCCA
Source organism: Nilaparvata lugens (assembly GCF_014356525.2). Classification (NCBI taxonomy): domain Eukaryota; kingdom Metazoa; phylum Arthropoda; class Insecta; order Hemiptera; family Delphacidae; genus Nilaparvata; species Nilaparvata lugens. Next base: position 13,072,993 of record NC_052507.1, on the reverse strand, counting down.
TTACACCGCATTCTCACTCTTATCAGCTGAATGACTACAAGCAACGTGACAAAATTCTCACAACAAAATAGGCTCTGCTCCACCAACTGTATTTCTTATTCTCGTTCATGGAAAAATATCCTTTACTATTGAACGAGCAATTTCTGTTCATATGTTTGGATGTTTATATGTTTGTATTTCACCGGATCTCGAAAATGGCTCTAACGATTGTCACGAAATTCAGAACATAGTAGACTTATAATATAAAAATTCAATTGCACTAGGTCTCATCCCTGAGAAAACTCGCTGAAGGACATAAAAAGGATAATTATTATTCATCCTTGGGAAAACAGCTGATAATAATTATTTCGTCGTCTGTTGATGATAGAAGTGAGTGAGCGAGTTCATGTGTGTGTGTGTCAAAATTATGACTCAGCTTTTGAACTTTTGTAATCATTCAATCAAAAAAAGCCGGGTTATTTTCAATCCTGATTAATTCCAGTAGATCCATCTTTTTGAAATGGTCTTCTCTGATTTGGTTCACGTGAAATTAAAATTTAACCGGCTTCTGTGCAACCGGGCCGGGTTATTTTCAATCCTGATTAATTCCAGTAGATCCATCTTTTTGAAATGGTCTTCTCTGATTTGGTTCACGTGAAATTAAAATTTAACCGGCTTCTGTGCAACCGGGCCTTTGTGAGGGAAATTTTCGCATTCCTCTGGGAATTGATCTTAATTTACTGTGATTAGATAGAACATTTCTGTATTAACTATGCATGTATTATTATTTTTTTCTTTCGTAATAAATTTTTATGCTTTTGTACTCCAGAGCGAAGCTCGGTCCCCGATATTTATTTGTAAATGGAAATATTTTCTTTTTTCAACTGAATTCCTAGTAGCTATTCCAGTTTAATTGGCTATTGTCTATAGTTATCTGCTTCAAGATTCTTGGAATTGTTGGTTTCTACTTAGTTTCAAGAGTTCTATAATAAAAGTTATCCATTTTAGTATTATTTCAGTTTGGAAGGTTTGTAGTATAGTACTGATCAAAATAGTATAAGTCAAGCGCATTCTAGGTGATTTTAACGTCATTTGTTTATCTTCACTCCTGTTCATCTAGTTCATTGTAAAGATTTGAATTAATTCCATTTTCACAACTTGCTAATGTGATAATACTTTAGTTGATGTTGATGGCTTAATATGTACAATATTAATTTCTTCAATATTTGTAATTATCAATACTAATGCGGAACTGAAAATAATTATTTATTTCTTAAGTTTAATTTAATTTTATTATGTCAATTTTTGTAAATGTTACCATAGGCAAGAGCCTAGTAACAGTTGTCAATAAATATCTTATCTTATCTATCTTATCTTATTTTTTTATGATTTGATCGATTCTCAATATCATTATAGATTCACGCTAAGCCAGCATATAAAATGAATTGTTGTATTGTAATACACATGAATGAATAAATTCAATCTATTTGAACCTTTTCCCATCTTCTAAATATTTTCCTGTACTATCTTATTTCTTCTATTCCCTATTTCAACAGAAAAACATCGTTATCATCTCAAGGGCAAGGATTAGGCTATTGCCTGTTCCAACTTACTAACAGTTTATAGTAATTTAATTATAAATTTACATTCTATACATAACAGATTATAATACATATAGCTGTTATTGTCATCTCTTACGTGGCCTTGCAATTGATCTTCTGCCTTCTGGTTTATAGTACAATACGTGCGGGGGAAACCTTTCTGCAAACATTCTTTCCATATGTTCCTTCCATTTAATTCGATCACACAAAAATGAAATTTAACTGCAATAATTATAAAAATGTAAGTACTTGCGATACCTATTCCCTTCCACCTCTGCTTGCCACTCCAATTTATAATTTTTGTTCTCTCCCATTACCAATCTTTCCTTTTCCTCAACTCATCACTCTCTTCCATCTTTCTTCTTTACTTTACCAACACTATCACGCTCTCTCATCACAACAAGAGTGTCTGCAACCAACTATGATAGCTCTCCCCCACTCGCCATACATCACTCTCTCTCCCTTTCATCACGGTCTCTCACTTCCTCTTCTCCTTCACCCCTCTTGAACACCATTCTTATCTGGCTCGTCCATTAGCCTCCCTTCTCCCACCACCCAGCACCCCACCGTAATTCATTCTCACTTTCTTTGTACGCTCGATTTGTTAATTCCCACTGTAATCGGCGTGTTTCAATCTGCTAATGTTAAATTGCCTCCTCTGCAAATTAGAGGGTGAATCAAGTGATCAGCTGTTCAGATACATTGAACGTGTGTAATGTACCAAGCAGTGAGTGTTGTGATTTGTTCCCTTAATTTCCTGATGAATATTATTACTTGTATAATCTACAGAATTCAGATTCAATCCAGGTTAAATCTACCTAAATAGCATTATCTATACTATTCTAAAGAAACACTTTACGATTCGTGTAAGATGAAAATATCTTTGTGGCCGCCCCAGATAGGGGTAGAAGAAATATCTCTAAATTCCTAATGGTCGAGTCATGGGACTTTATAAATAACAAAATTTGCATTCTTTTCAATTCCGAAATTCATTTAATAATTTCAACTACTAGAATCTCAACAACAAATAATAATCGAAAACATTCTATTGCATATTCTTTATGCCGAGAAAACTAACTTTGAAATTTTGCCTATTTTTCGTCTGGAATTCTAGCTGTTTACGATGGTATCGTGAACTGTACTAATTTCCCTATTTCCAATGAATAATTGGGGACTCGGTCAATTTCGGTTTCTAAAACATGAGCTATTAATAAACTATTTCAACATAATGCACGGCTAAAAATAATAAATTTTAACAAATTAACACGACAAACAAACACGTTAATTTTGGGCCCTCGAGGCCCGAGGCTAACTCTGGATTTAATTGTTTCGACTCGTAGCTTGATTGAAGGCCATCCACACAGCACGTGGCGTGCGTGGCTGGACGCACGCTAGCTACTATTCAAAACATCGCTTCCAGCTAATCAAATGAAGCAATTCACATAGCAGCCACGGCCACGCGGGCAACGCTTGCTATACTAGCCACGCGTGGCTACCGTTCGCTCTCTGAGCGATCTTTTCAAACGTGTCCGGCCACGTTTTGGTCCGAGCATGCGCAG
>NC_052507.1:12986929-13069754 GCF_014356525.2 Nilaparvata lugens | reverse complement strand
TGTATGTTGAAGTCAAGAGAAAACTTTGTTGTTGAGAGGTTCGAAATTCGTTAAATAGAGGTAAATAAGCAGCAAAAACTTTAAAATGTCATGGGACCAGGTAAAAATTCGTTGTGTAGAGGATTTCGTTAAGTGGAGGTTCGTTATAGAGAGGTTCGACTGTATTTGCAGGTAGTTGGTACAGTACAGGTAGTTACATAACATGAAATCCCCTCACAAATAAATACAAATTTATCGCCAATACCGATCTCGTACGTTCCACATTCTGTGACCTATATCAGTACAGGATGTATTCATGTATCAATACAGGATGATTCGTTCGTTTGCTTAGTGAAAGGTTAAATTCCGTTCATAGAGGGGACGCTAGACTATTGTTAATATACACTGCACGACACGAGCTAAGGAGAATAGAAAATTGTTGGCTTCTGGGAGATATGAATGCTGCACTATATGTGTATGCTTATATTATTGACTATGTATATTTTACAATGAGATTCAATGAAAATGTCAGCATTGATTAAATGGGAAGCATTGATGCTATACGAAATGAATGGTGACAGTATTTTACTACTGGAGAATTGCTACTACACTTTGGAAGGAATAATAAGAATGAGTTGGAAAAGAGGAAGAAACGAGGAGATCTAAGAGGACGATTGCCTACTTTCCAATAGAAGAGTAGAATCGGGAATAGAAAAAATGAGTTCAAAAATAGGAAGAAACGAAGAGATGAACAAGAGAAGGGCGGTGTATGGGTGTGGGGACAAGAGTAGGAGGAAGATAATAAGAAGGAGTGGTTTGATTGATTTGATTGATTGATTGAGTACTTTATTTATGTAGATTACAATATATACTGTCTTATACACTTATATACAATAGCTTACAATACAGCAAAATTATAGATGAATTTACATGATATAGACTAAGAAAATAATTATTGAACTGAGAGGAGGAGAAGGAGATGGGAACATTAGAAGGACACAGGAGACAGGAATGAGAAGGAGACATTGGAGAATGCACCGTCCAAGAACACAAGTGAATGGAACACATTTCAGAGTAGGAAAAGAATTGATCCGTTCGTGGTAGAGTTAGAAAAAAAGAGAAGATAGAGTGAGAATGAGATGAAGGAGATACAACTGAAGTGTAAAAGGATATAAGGAAACATATCGGAGAAGAAGAAGATAGAAAGAAGGAGGACAATAATAAGGAGAAGATTAGAGGAGAGAGGAATTCTGCGAAAATAGGAGATTCAAGTGGTACAAGGAGAGTTGAAGCTGAGGAAAATGAGAAGAAAGAATGTAGGGAATCATTAGTGAGAAAAGAGAGAAAATTGAGAGTGAAGAAGAGCAGGGAAAAAAGTCCGGGGGGTGAAGGGAAGGTGAGTATCGATAAAAAGAAGAGGAAAGATAAGAAAATGAAGAAGAACGAGAAGAAGAAGGATATAAATAGTATCATGTAAAAATGACTCTATTTTCATATATTTGACAAACCCCGATCTGGATTCTTCATCCACATAATATACTTCCTACATGACTTCACTCACACTTTTCTTATACTCTTCCATTCCATCCTCCTTTGTTTTATTTATTTTACTTACAGTTTTCTTAACACTCTGTCCACAAAAGGAACGAAAAATCCGAATTCTGACTCGGGTTAGAATCTTTCATCAAACAATAGAACTTTACTTTTCACGAATAAATCAGCGAATCAAACTTCTACTAAAACTTGCCAAAAAAACTTTACAAGAATAAAACTCCTTCTTCCCATCATAACTCTTGTATATATATGGAGTGAAGGTTGACGGAGGAGATGTGAAGAAAATTCCAATACTATTTTGAAAGTGCAAAATTTTGGTTAAACATTTGGAGAAAACGTAGAAAAGTAGATGAAGGAGATAGAGGTAAGGAGAAGAAGGAAAGAGCGGATCAAGAAAAGGGTGGAGAACAGGAAAAAAGTAGAAGAAAAAATAAGGGATGAAAGGAGCAGATATTATTTATAAGAGGATGGTCAATGAGAGGAGAAGAGAAAGTTGAAAAAGAGGAATAAGATTTGGAAAAATTGAGTTGTGAAACGGAAGATGCAGATATCCTGAGAGATGTGAAGGATTTGAAGAATAAGAAAACGAAGAGCCAGGACAAGATGGAGAAAGAGAGAAAAAACAGAGGAGATGAAAACGGGTTACAAGGAGATGGAAAAACGGATACTGAGTAAAAAATTATACATAGAAAAATTTAATGGAAGCAAAAAGAAGAAAAGGGATTTATACAGAAGGATCGAGACGTGACATAAAGATAAATATTACATTAGTTATTATTTTGTACAATTGCAGAAGGAGGGAATGGAGAAGGAGCGAAAGAATATGAACGAGAAGATGAACTGGAAGGAGGAAGTAGGTGAGAAGGAATGGAAGGAAGATAGAAGAAAAGAAGAGTAAGAGGAAAGAGAAGGAGGAGAAGTAGGAGAACAGGAAGAACAAGAGGAGAAGAAGAAGTAGACGAAAAAGTAGGAGAAGAAGGAGTAGAGAACTCGGCTTCTCTCTGGAAATTAACTTGTCACATTGTTTGTGTATTCGACAAACTTCTGATCTAATATTTTTCTGGCGATATCAGGCCAAATATGGGGAAGTATAAGTTAGTGGAACAGCGTGCAACTTTCAAATGAAGATACGCCTTCTGGGGGGTCCATGGGGGGTTTCTAGGAACCCTGCATGGAAGAAACGGGGGTGACAAAGAAGAATAGGAAGATGCGGTGGTTGAAGAGGAATATGAGGATGAGGAGATGGAGGAGGAGAAGGAAGAAGAGAGAAAGAAAATGAGAAAGAAAACTTGGACGTACATAACAATTGCTATACTGTTATTGGATCAATTCTTGGTGTGGAAATATCAAAGTTGCACAAGTCGGTTGGTACGTGACGTTTCACTTGTTTCCTTCTTCGTCTTGCACACGTCTTTCCAATGTCTCTCCTTCTTTCTCTCCTCCGTTTCTTTGCTTTCAGTTCTGCATTGTTAAGATTTGCGTTTTCGTTTTAGGGCTGCGATTCAGCACTTTTTTCTGATCGTGGTCAGAGAAAGAGGAAAGTTGTGAAAAGTTGATTTGCCCACGCTTACATTATATATTATTGGGGAATCAGTGACACCGTTTCTCTCACTCTCTGAACTCTGAAGTCCCTTGTTTGAGTATATTATTACAGTTTTTCATACATTCTTATTATAGGTTTGGATGAATTCGTATTCTTACTCACTTGAAAGAATATGAATATTCACTTCTACTAAATCCTCAGCTGTACAGGTATACTTGACCTCCCGCACATAGCCCCTCCATCTGTCTCAATCCTCGGCCTGCCCCCTCCACTTACGAACTCCAAGCATTCTTAGATCGTGCTCCACATCATCAAATCAAATTGGTTTTTATCATCCATGATAACAGGGTACAAATTTCAAATAATAGGCTACAATAAAGTTACATCTTCTGCAAACAAATAATCATAAATGAAACTCAAAGATGAAACAATATAATCAATCGTGATAACTAAATCTAACTGCAATATTCTTTATAAACTTTATTCTTTTTAATATAACTTCATCTAAAGTCCTCATCTGGACTTTTAATGTTTCCTGAATTTGGGAGAGAAATAGTACAAAGTATTCTTAGTTTTTCTCTCCCGATCTGTGTTTCATTGTAAAAAAATAATGAATAAATAAATCTCTATTACAGTTGAATGGATAAATATATCATAGTTACAGAAAATACAACACTATTCTTTAATAAACTTCATGGAAGCTCTCCACGAAGCTATAGTTATTACAAATTGCATTTTTTTTCTATAGTTATTACAAATAGCTTTTTTCAAATCATATACAGCTCAATAATTATTTTCTTAATTTATATTTTGTAAATTCATCTATAATTTTGCTGTATTGTAAGCTATTGTATATAAAAAAATAATAATATTTCTAATTTCCAAGTTTTTATCTTTTGTTATTATTATTAAGGATAAATAAACGATTTTGACTTTGATTTTTTTATAAGTGTATAAGTCATTATATATTGTAATCTACATGAATAAAGTACTCAATCAATCAATCAATCAATCAATCAATCAATCAATCTATCTATCTATCTATCAACCAATCAATCAATCAAAGCTGTCCATTGCTGGTTCTCCTACAGTTTTTGAAAAAATATTTTTTTAAAAATTCTTTATTGTGTAAGAGTAGCGATAGAGGGAACATATTATTCCTTGAGAAGTTTGACAGTTGCATGATTATTGTTGATTTTCCTGTATTTTTTGGAATATTTATTCCAAGATTCTATAGCTGTGACAGTATCAGTAGTGACCGCATACTCCTCGATCCAAATATAACTTTCCTCCACAAAAACTGACAATCTCCGATCCAAGCTCAGAACTAGCTATCTCAGTTTAGTCAGTATGTAAGTGTCAATTTTAACAGCGATTGATGGATTTTTGTAGTTCACATTAACCGAACACACGGTTCATTTCTCCTGGGAAACAATAGGACTGAATCAGACGTGGGGTGAGAGTTGTGGTTATAAGGGGTGTCTTGAAATGTGCATTAGGTCACAGTAGCGTATACACACATCACACAGAAGTGTGGGGTGCAGATCAAAATGGAATGTGTGAATATCGATGAGTGGAACAGATGAAGCGGATAGAGAATGTGTGAACAGGGAGAAGAGGATAACGAAAGGCGGGGGAAGGAATGGTAGTGGAAGAAGAACGATATATTTATGTGATTAGAAATGGAAAATTCAGCTTTTTCTCAATATTAATCAGACAGATTACCAAGTTGAAATTTCTACTTTATTTATTCCACTCATTTATTTTAATAGTTCAGGGTGTGAGATCATTTATCAATAAAATATTAAGAAATCTTCATGCAGTGTTTGACTCATACTGTAAAGTGTGAATTAATGAATCTGTTATAGTTGTTTGGCCCAAAGTGAGATTAACATTAATGTCAGCACCTGATTGAGATTGGTTCGCTTTCCTTGTCTGTAATGGACACAACAGATAACTTCTTCATTTTCTATCTTCGCTCTGTTGCCACTTACCAAATCGTTTATAGGATAATGAAGTATAATGAACTAAAAATATAATGAACTCAATATTATATTCATCTCAATTTCGAAAATACACTGTGATGAGATATGATATTTGTGTTGGAAAGATATGATATTTTGAGATATTTGTGCTGAAATTGATCATTATCAACAATAAACATTATATCAAATGAACCGGGAAAACTTGAACCTTCACCACTGTAGAAGGTGGTGGAGAAACAAAAAAGAGAGGGAGAGAAGGATAATATGAAGGAGAGATAGAGAAGAATAAATTGTGAAGAGCTGGAAAAAGAACCGTAGTGATAACTCAAAACAATTGGCGTTATAAAGTATGAGATAGGAAATGATGTCGGTGAGAGCAGGCAAATGGTTGGAAAAGAGAGAGGAACGTGACGTTGAAAGAAGAGAAGAAAGGCGAGAAAAAGGATTGGAAGAGTTTAAAACAAGGAGATAAAAAGTAATAAAATTATTAAAGCGATTGAAGTGACGAAGAGGATAGACGAAGCAAGGAATTGAGTGAAGCAAAAGAGCCCAAATAGTGAAAAGTGATTGAATAAGGGGAGAAGAAGAAACCAAGAAAAAATAACAACTAAGAAAGGGAAAGGGTAGAAGGATTGGATTGAAGAAGAGAAAGAATAAAAATCGCCAAACTGTTCAAGGTGTAACCATAGAGAAACAATAGCTTGAGTAGATATCCCATGGTATAGGGCGTTCATGTCGTAACTTTTACTGTTATCTCAAGCCGATTACTGTCGATTATTGTAGATTTTTACTGTTTTGGCCGGGTGAGAGTGTATAAACGGCACAATATGAGAGACTACCAGTGTCACACACCTTTTTGGGAAAGAAATATGTGGGCTATCGGCTTGAGATAACAGTAAAAGTTGCGACATAAACGCCCTATACCATGGGGTATCTACTCATGCTATTGTTTCTCTATGGTGTAACTTATAAGTGATATAATATTGATAAGTCGAATTGATGTATCAGTGAATCAGTTGAAAGATAAGGAGAAGATTAACTAAGGGAAAAGGAAGAGAAGAAGAAAGAGAAAGAGTGAGTGGAGTAGAAGTGAGTAGTAGAAGAGAGAACGGAGAAGAATGATGTGGAGAAGAACCACAGCAGGAACACAAAACTGCTAATGGTTGAGCGAGCGTGTAGCATCATTGATGTAGTGATGCACTCTGGGGTTCACACACATCAGTGAGGGAGCATTTAGGGTTTGGACCCTTTTGGGCCCATGTTGACCCTGCTCCAGTGATGGGAAACTGACATGTGTGCCCTTTCCCTTTTGGGGCGCGCCCTGGTCCCTCACTTAGCAAGGGCGGCTTTATCTGCCTTTGTTTTCACTGCAGTTCAAAGTCAAGATCGGAGAAATAAATGGGGCGCTGTCCTAGGTTGAGAATTGTTGGGAGAGGTTTGTTTTATTTGGGTGTTTTGCGATAGTTTACTAGTGATTCTACTATTTAAATTTTCGGGATACAGTCATCATCTTTGGAAGATTTACTGAGATCATCATTCTACTGGAATCGAATTTCAAATCTTAGGAAATCCAATTCCAGGAATACGGGTCATCATCATTAAAATTGACAGAAAATTGAGACAAACATTGGCAAATTAATAATATTTGTAAATGATTAACGTTCTTTATAAGTTTCAGTATAGTGAGGACAGCTTTATGATATCGGTATTTATTTATTTATTTTTTTTTTGATACAATTACAAATCATATGAATATGATCGGGATAGAACAACAGGCATAGCCCAAAACTATTCTGTTCCCAAATGTTGATGAATAATGAAATGTCCGAAAAAATAGGTTATGTTCTCACTCAGGAAAGTTAAAGTTCAAAGTTCTGTCCAAAAATATATATGAACTAAAATTATCTAATTTAGAATGATTAAAATACCAAATTATAGTCGAATATTGCACTTAATATCACCGCACTTTGAATAAATTAAGTTATTTCAGAAAATTTGGAAGCCAAAAATATACACACAACTTTCCAGTAGGCACAGTTATTACCACAGTGCCTATTTGATCAACATTGTTGCCATCCTTGTCTGTCACTCGACAAAGCAGATAGCTCTATCCATTTCTGGTACGTTGCCAGGTCGTTTTTAATAATGTGGAAATATATATTTAAGTATAAAGAGTGTTCTAAAAAAAGGTGCCCATAAGTCACGGCGTGATTGCTCACATCAGAAGGAGAAAAAACGTTCTAATTAACATAGGTCCGAAAATGCTTGGTTAACAAGTTGAACATTGGTGAAACGAAGCTCTACAGGTATTTGTTGGCTGTTAATTAAGATTTACAATTTACCGTACTTCATGTAAATGGAACTGAAAAATGGAATAAAACCGTTTCCAGTCCTGTTGCTGCAGTAATTTTTAAGATATGTGAAAAAGTTTTATTCCATTTTTCAGTTCAATTTACATAGAGTACGCTAAATTGTACATTTTAATTAACAGCCAATAAATACTTGTATAGCTTCGTTTCAGCAGGGGAACTGAAATTTAGACGAAATCTTTCACCCTGTATAACTTGGTAACAAAGCATTTTCGGACCTATGTTGATTAGTACTTTTTTTCTTCTTTTGATATGAGGAATCACGCCTGACTTATGGACACCTTTTGTCAGAACACTCTGTATATGCAATCTCAATTTATTATTATGAGAATTTTTTATAAAATTATTGGAAAATATATTTCCCTGATGGAGAATGATTTATTTTAAACAAGAACGAGCAGGTAATATCAAATTAGCTAAACCGGTATCAGCTATTCTCTATAAAAGGCATTGGTAAGGCAGAGAATCGCTGACGCTATCTTTCTATCTTTCTCCTATGTCATTATCACGTTGACCCCATTATAGTTCATTAATTTTGTAAGTTCACTTTTATCAGGGTAGTCATATCGAATAGCCATTAGTTAGTATTGTTGAATGGCTGCAATAGTTAGAAGTAGATCATAAGTTATGTATTAAAAACTAGGTCGAAACTTATATTAGAATCGGTATTAATTCTCTTTTCTCTACGAAATGGGTTATTACTACAATAAAATACAGAAAATGCTTCTTCAATTTCCGATTTCAATAATACAGACAAGTCTTCAAGTCTACTTCTTTCCCTTTTTGTTACTCTTCTCCTCCTCCTCCTCCTCCTCCTCCACCTCCTCCTCCTACTCCTACTCCTCCTCCTCCTCGTCCTCGTCCTTCTCTTCCTCCTCCACCCACTCCTCCTCCTCCTCATCCTCCTCCTGCTTTTCCTCCTCGTCATCTTCCACGCTTTCAACGTCCCCTACCTCCCCAGAGACAGTCTAGTCTCCGGTTTTTAAAAGAGCGACATGAAAATCCAGTTGAAATGTAAATTTGATTAAGCCTGGCCAACTTGACGTCTTGAAGTGTTTTTGTGTTGTTATGTTGCATCAATGAAAGCGGCAGACATTGAAAAAACGTTCTGGTGTGAGGAAGTGCATAGAAGGGGAATGCAAATGAGACGAAAAGTGTGTGATGCGAGAAGGAAACGAGTGGGAGGAAGAGGATGATGGGAAGGGGAATGAAAAGGAAGTGAAACAGTTGGAGAAGCAGGTGGTGATGAAGGGTAGTGAAGAGGATAGGGGATGCCATGTCGAAGATCACGAGAAGGAATAGGACATGAGGATGGATAAAGAAAATGAATGAGTGATGAAGAAGAAGTAGAGACAAATAGAAGGTGAAAAGAAGAATGATAAGATGTGATACATAGGTGATTGAAGTTAGAAGAGATGATAAAATAAGGAAGAAGTAGAGAAAAATAGAAGGTGGAAAGAGGAATGATAAGATGTGATATATAGGTGATTGGAGTTAGAAGAGATGATAAAATAAGGAAGAAGTAGAGAAAAATAGAAGGTGAAAAGAGGAATGATAAGATGTGATATATAGGTGATTGAAGTTAGAAGAGATGATAAAATAAGGAAGAAGTAGAGACAAAATAGGAGGTGAAAAGAAGTATGATAAGATGTGATATATAGATGATTGAAGTTAGAAGAGATGATAAAATAAGGATTTTTTGATAGAAGACAAGCAATCGTGAACGAGAATATAGAGTTAGTTTAAAAAAATTCCAGGAAGATTCGATGTGGAATGCAGAGACGGGAGAGAAAAGCAAGCAAGAAGATGTAATAATAAAGAGACGGAGTTCATAAAGAAACATGGGAGAAGAGAATGTGTAGAGAATAGGAGAATTGGCTAGGAAGCAAGAGTTGAAAATATCAATTGAAAAAAAATAAAATGGAGGAGAATGCAGGTGGATATGAAAAAAATAATATGAGAGAAGATAGAGTAGGAAAGAGAGGAGTTAAATAAGAAGAATAATTAAAAGAAGGCTGAGGGGAATGTTTCAAAGTTGAATGAAGAGGTGCAGGAAATTGAAGGAGGAACACAGTGAAAATGTAAGCAAGAAAATATACATGGAAACGTTTGAGTGAATGAAGATGATGAGTAATTGATCCGTTTGCATGAAGTTGCGGTAGAAAGAGAGTGTTGGGTAAAAATGAGAAAAAGGAGGAATAGTAGAAATAAGCAGAAGACAGTGTAAAGATGGGGAATTGAGGAAATGAAGCAGAAGAACAACACGATCACAATAGTTCGAATAAGATGGAAGCACAACTGAAGTGAGAGAGGATTTATGAAAACATGAGGAAAAAAAGAAGAAGAGAAGAAGACATAGAAGAAGAAGAAGAAGAAGAAGAAGAAGAAGAAGAAGAAGAAGAAGAAGAAGAAGAAGAAGAAGAAGAAGAAGAAGAGAAGAGAAGAAGAAGAAGAAGAAGAAGAAGAAGAAGAAGAAGAAGAAGAAGAAGAAGAAGAAGAAGAAGAAGAAGAAGAAGAAGAAGAAGAAGAATAAGAATAATAATAATAATAATAATAATAATAAGAAGAAGAAGAAGAAGAAGAAGAAGAAGAAGAAGAAGAAGAAGAAGAAGAAGAAGAAGAAGAAGAAGAAGAAGAAGAAGAAGAAGAAGAAGAAGAAGAAGAAGAGAAGAAGAAGAAGAAGAAGAAGAAGAAGAAGAAGAAGAAGAAGAAGAAGAAGAAGAAGAAGAAGAAGAGAAGAAGGAGAAGAAGGAGAAGAAGAAGAAGAAGAAGAAGAAAAGAAGAAGAAGAAGAAGAAGAAGAGAAGAAGAAGAAGAAGAAGTAGAAGAAGAAGAAGAAGAAGAAGAAGAAGAAGACGACGAAAAGTTGAAGACGAAGAAGAAGAAGAAGAAGAAGAAGAAGAAGAAGAAGAAGAAGAAGAAGAAGAAAAGAAGAAGAAAAAGAAGAAGGAGAAGAAGAAAAAGAAGAAGAAAAAGAAAAAGATAAAAAGAAAAAGAAAAAGGAGAAGGAAATGAAAAAGAGGGGATGAAAAATAAAAATAAAAATATGTCAGCGATTGTCAAATGCACCCATCAATTATTATTCTCGATTCTAAGCCCATTCAACCATTTCTGACGGTTCCGATGATCTCACTATTGAAGGGTCGCTAACCATGAGGAAGAGGAGACAAGTTTTCCTGCAAAATTGAAACCCAAAACAGTTTTCCAGCCTCTTACGAATACCACTCGCACTCTCTCTCTATTTCAATCTCTGTCACATTCTCTCTTCAGACCCTCTCTCTCATATCTCTTGGAACAGTGAGACGGAGCTTCAGATAAGTAGCGTTGGAAAAGCAGTGAAGATCCAATGCCGAAGCGAACCGTTCTCCAAGACAGCATTATCTTGTATTCTGTTCCCTCAACTTGCGCGTTCAAAAAAAATAAATAAGCATGGAACAACACATGTTTGCAAACGAGAAACGCAAAAAAATCATATCATTTGCGTTTGCGTTGATACGATCTTTCTCGCGTATGGCTCAATACAGTATCATTCATGAATTATTAGAGAGAAGTTTGTTCATGAAATTTTAAGAAAACTCGTTCATGCATGTTTCCATGTTCTTGGGGAGTTCTTACATGTAAGTCGCGTTCGGTTGACAAATCTTCATGAAAATCATTTTTGAAATACTTGTTTTTGTTATCAACTATCGAACCAAATTCACACCACTCTATAGATCTAGAACGTGGCAAATAATGCTATGTAATAGAATATGGAAGAGTGAGAAATGTATCATTTATCTATTCACGAAACGAAAAATCTGGTGTGGCGCACTCACACAACTTTCCTTGCCGTTATGAAAATTGATCACCTGACGCTAGTGTTCTAATAGTCTACTATTCAAAGATTAGAGCCAGCTGGTGACAGGGTAATAACGCTGGAGACACACGAGGTCTGCTATCTCTTCATAGTGAATCATTTGATAGAATCAACAGTTGCCAACAATTTGCAATTGGATAATCACATTTTCTCGAATTTCGAGCTTATTTTTAATTTTAGGTGAAAATGTTACTGAACATTAATTGTAGAGATTCTCATGCTTAATCTTTCCCATTGATTTTTTTGTTTAAAATGTATCTGAAGCCTGATAATTGAGAATCTAAAATCAAACTTCGCATAGATGGGGCGGAGCTCCTGAAATTTTTACAGATATGGGACTTGTGGCAGGTGATAGAGCTTATTTGATGACTATTTTAGGTTCAACTTCAATCGAAATCGTTGGAGTCGTTTTCGAGAAAATCGCGAAAAACCCTGTTTTTTACAACTTTTTCACCATTTTAGCCGCCATCTTGAATCGCATTTGATCGAAATTGTTCGTGTCGGATCCTTATATTGTAAGGACCTTACGTTCCAAATTTCAAGTCAATCCGTTAATTGGGAGATGAGATATCGTGTATACAGACGCACATACACTCATACACACACACACACACACACCACACCACACACACACACACACACACACACACACACACACAACACACACCACACCACAACACACACACACACACAACACACACACACACACACACACACACACACACACACACAACACACACACACCACACACACACACACACAACACACACACACACACACACACACACACACCACACACACACACCACACACACACACACACACCACACACACACACACACACACACACACACACACAACACACACACCACACACACACACACACAACACACACACACACACAACACAACACAACACACACACACACACACACACACACACACACACACACATACAGATCAATACCCAAAAACCACTTCTTTGGACTCTTTGGACTCAGAGGACCTTGAAACATATTGAAATTTAGAAATTGGGGTACCTTAATTTTTTTTGGAAAGCAATACTTTCCTTATCTATGGTAATAGGGCAAGGAAAGTAAAAACATGTTTTGAGCTTGGCAGAAGATCATTATGTTCAGTTGACATTTTCATTTCTCTTAATGTAGAACTTGGCTTCCAATGAATGTTATCTCTGTTTTCATGCACATGAATCAAATTTATTTGTCCAAAAACATTGAGATCTTCAGTCTAAATATTCAGTAGTTTATTGGTTGTAGGTGAGAAATACTTCAATTCAGATTTGAAACTCACTACTTCAGTGTATCCAACGCCATCTATCAGAGAGCTGGAAAACTACTAGGAGTGGAGCTGCAGGCGGGGCTTAGTAGGATAACCAATCACGGACGACTTGAAGTGAGAGAAGGACGGACTATCTTATGATTGGCTACTTTGACTGATTATGATCGATTCTCATGTTCATGATTGTATGATACGTTTAGAATATCTGTGAAGGAGTGATATTGATTCGGTCTTTCATTCGCATCCTTAATTTTCTGCAATGTAAGAAAGAAACTCAACACAATGTTGGATTGAAATTATATAAATATTCAACGATATGATATTTAGAAAAAATGTTTTCACTGTTACAGCGATAGTGGTTTAGTACTTACAGTTCATTAGTGTAAAGTGAATAAGTAGATTGTAAAGTGTAAAGTGTGAACGATTTACTCGAAAGTGTGGCTGAGTTGACAAACATTTGATCAGCCCGCCCTGTTTGGCACACACTCACAACTAATTGCAGCTCAAAGTGAAAGCTCCCATTTAATTACTCACAACTCGTAATCTTCGTCAACTCTGTGCCAGTGTGAATACTCTCATTTGAGTGCTTGCACAACAAAATATTCTACAACTCTCTCGCAGTATAAATGCTCTAATTCGATTGGCTTTAACCAATCTTTATTTAATCTTTGAAAACTCTGTGTTCAACTTCGACAACTTCTCAATTTTCATATAGAACGTTTCCCATCTCACGTTTTCAGTCCACTCATCTTGGGAATGAGATTGTGTAGAAATGTGGAAGTTTGATCCAACCCTATATCCTAGGATTATGTTAAACATTGGAATTTGGAAGAGAAAACAATTTTGATGAACCTGTTTTCTCTACCAATCATTTTCATGGTAAGTTCTTGTTAAATGAGAATACTTCAGTCCGTGCAAGCCTTAGTTTGAAGCATAGTTTATGGTTAAATGGTTAATGCTTTTTGGTTGATAAATAGTTTAAGCTATTGTGTTTAAGCATAGTTTATGCTTTATGGTTAATGCTATTCCAATAAAACAATAGGAGCACACTGTTGCCGTTTCTATTCTTATTCTATCAAAACTACCTACACTCTTCCTCTCACACGATTAGCTCTCACAGACTATTTGGATTCTGTGTAATGTGGCAGAACTGAACTCCATAAGAACAATGCTGCATTCTAAGGTTTGCAAAGACCATATTATTGAACGGAAATCTCAATTAAATTATGTAAATAACCAAAAATACTTCTGCTACTGCAAATATTGACAACAGGGTAAACAGCTACATGGAAATTCGTATATTGAAACTCTGTTGTCAATATTTGCAGTAGCAGAAGTCTTCGGGGTGAATTACAGCATTTAATTTGTATTTTTGTTCAATGATAATTATTATCAATTCATTAGCATTTGAATAATTGCAATATCTCAGTAATTTCCATCTGTATTCTTTCATCAATGATACCAATCGATGATAACCTTCTTGATGGAAGGTAATTCATGTACGAAACACCAGTCATAAATATATTTTTCCTCCACCTCCTGTCTAAAGTGCTTACTTTACTTCCTGGAACATGATACTAAAGTGTCACTTTTTCGCTCTCGGGAGCAAAAAAACAGGAAAACTCCCCAGAGTGTAAAGTAACTCAATTTCAATAGCATGGGAAGCATCTCTATTTTAAAAACAAACATTTGAAATAGGTTAGAAGGTCTGAGCTCAGATGAGGGAAGCATATAGAGTAGTCGTTAAACCAACTAAATTCAATACCTCAACCAGATACTATTTGATCAATATATCAAATTTATGTTTGAATGATAAAATTATTACAAACTTCATATCACTATACTAGGAGAATGTATAAAAATTTTTTTATTCCATGCTATTCAAAATATCAGCCAACGAATATTCCTCATTAACTAATAAGATTTGGAACGGGAGCTTCATTATAGCTGCTGTTGTGGCGGCCATTGTTGTTACAACTTTATTCGACAGCGCTGTCGGCGGAGAACTGTGATTACAAGCCAGCTGTTTCTGTTTACTTTTAAGATTATGTTGTAACACATTGTTTGGTCACGTACGTTTTTAAAAATTATTTTATTTGCAGTTTTTATAAAAATGTAGGTGGAGGAAAAATGTGTAACTCATGAGTGAATTTTTTTTCTCCCTCAGGGAGAAAAAACAGTACTTCTCACTCTAGATATACAAATAACTAATTATTGCATCGCAATACTCAATGCCTATGCTCTGTGGAAGACATTTATTAGCCAGGTACTAAAACACCACTACAACGCCAAAAAATAAACGAATTGATCATAATAGGCCAATTTGTGCTGCAATTAAACAGCCTCTGTTAATTTGAAACGCATTGTAACCAATGTGAGGCCTTTTGCCAGCCTTGTATTGTATGCTACCGTGAATTCTGTATAGAGCATAAATGAAGCATGTATAGCATAACTGAAGCATGTATAGCATAACTGAAGCATGCAACTCAGCACGTTGTGACATGGGTTGTTACTGACAGCCCTTTAACAAGCAAACAAACCAACTGATTGCCGATGCACCCTGATGCAAACACACACACGCTCACACATGCATGTCACCAACACACCTTCACACATCACCATGTATGCAGTAGCTACTCACAAATTATTACTGTCATTAACAGTAAACATGGCTAAGCACAGCGGAGGTGTCTGGTCGAGTTTAATGCAATTAGCTACTGAATTCATGCTGGGGGAGGGGTAGGAATGATGAAGAGAGGGGTAGAAAAGGAGGGGGTAGATGAGAGGAGGGTTGGAGAGATAGATAGAGGGGGGAAGGAATTTGGAGATTGATTGATTGAGTACTTTATTTATGTAGATTACAATATATACTGGCTTATACACTTACATACAATAGCTTACAATACAGCAAAATTATAGATGAATTTACATAATATAGACTAAGAAAAAAATTATTGAACTGTATATAATATGAAAAAGTAATTTGCAATATAATAACTATAGATAATTATATTGTTATGCATCTACATGAATTGGCGGAGCTTGGACATATCAAGTCCATTCTTCGGAAAGAATATTAAAAATATCCTCCCCACTAACTCTCTACCAAAGTGATGATGAGATAGATAGAGGGGGGAAGGAATTTGGAGATTGATTGATTGATTGATTGAGTACTTTATTTATGTAGATTACAATATATACTGGCTAACACTCTTATATACAATAGCTTACAATACAGCAAAATTATAGATTAATTTACATAATATAGACTAAGAAAATAATTATTAAACTGTATATGATATGAAAAAGTAATTTGTAATATAATAACTATAGATAATTATATTGTTATGCATCTACATAAATTGGCGGAGCTTTGGACATATCAATGTCCATTCTTCGGAAAGAATATTAAAAATATCCTCCCCACTAACGGAAGAGGTTGGTAGAGAAGGAGGTTGGTAGAGAGGGATGTAGTGAGAAGGTTTGATAATTTTTGTTATTACTGATATTTTAATTAGGTAAGCTGTTAGTTCAAGCTAGCCTAATGCTTGAACAATAATATGCTTCAGAAACATGGATACTGAATAAAAAAGAAGGGAAAAGACCATTGTTTTTGAAAACAAGATTCTTCAAAAAAAATTTGGCCCAACACTAGAGAACGGAGTTTGGAGAATCAAGCACAACTATGAAATACGCTAATTATTCAATGAAGCAGACATAGTGGGTGAGATTAAAAGCAGGAGGTTACGGTGGACGGGACACATTCTAAGAAAAGAAGAAAGCGCTCTGACAAACAGTGTACTGAGGAATACTCCTAAAGGAAGGAGACCAGCTGGAAGGCCAAAAACTAGATATATAGGAAGGAGACCAGCTGGAAGGCCAGATACTAGATGGTGGGACCAGGGTCCGGAAAGATATGAGGAGGATGGGCCTAAAAGAGGAGGACGCCGGTGACCGAAACTTTTGGAGAGTCTTAGTTGATGAGGCTAAGTACCGACTGGGGTACGAGTGGCCACCGCAATAAGTAAGTAAGTAAGTTGAAGCATAGAGTAAAGATTCCGTTCAATCTTTGTCGTAATTTGTAGTAATCATTTTCTCTGGTTCAAGATACTTATTTGTAAATTATGTGGTTAGAGTGACTTTGATTTTTTAATTATTATCTGAGCTACCGATAATACACAATGTACACTTTTTTTATAATAAATATTCTATGATTGGGAGAAGACAACAGGCAAAGCCAAAAACAGTCTTCTCCCAAATTTTTACAAATAAAAGGTTTCAAAAAAGAATAAGGTTGAGATTTCACTTTCACTTCAAAAAGGCCAATTTCCACTTCAAGACTAATGACTAAAATTTAAAAATTAAAACTTTTGAATTTTGATATTTAAAAACTGATTAAAACAAAAATATTCCACTCAAATCTCTACAAATTGGAAATTTTTTGAAGACATTTTGAAACAGCTGTGGCTGTGGGAGACCGTGTTGGAGGTAGAAATTACATGGTAGTGGATAAATGGAAGCAAATTGAGAATTAATAAAGCTAAAAGAAGTGGAAAAATTAAAAAAAGAAGTGGGCTGGAAGTGGTTAGTTTTGCAGCTACCATGTAACCGGGAAGTCCGGTCTCAGAAGGTGTCAAACTATCAATACGATAAACTAAAAAACTTCAATAAATAACAACAATCTATCTTCTAATCATGTATAGTAGTAATCTAATCTCTCCGTGGTATAATAAAACTATTGAATCTACCCTGAAGAATAATAATTGCTGCGAAAAATTATAAGAGGAAGCCAACCAAGGTCAAATTCTTCCCTGAGACAAGCCTTCTACTTTCGATTTTTGTTGTAGTTTTTTATTCTCGTGTTCATATTTGCTTCAAAATTATATATTCTTCGAACATCACAACTTCTCCGAAAAAGTTGCTGTGTATCTCGGATGAATCGGGTCAGGAATTTGGGGATCAGGGAAAGAGTCAGGAAGCAGATTTCAACAGTGGATGAGATCAAAAGAAGGCGCCTTGTATGGATGGGACACATGCAAAGAATGGATGATGAACGGTGGCCCAAAAGGATATTGAATTGGAATCCACCAGGAAGAAGGAAGAGGGGAAGACCACCTGAAACTTGGATGAAGCAAGTGAAGAGTGACATGCTCGAGAGGAATTTGGCAGAGGGAGATTGGATGGATAGAGTGAGATGGCATGTGGGATGCGAGAGGACGGCTTGAGCTGTAAATTAAACTCGTGATATATATATATATAATATATATATATATATATATATATATAATATATAGATTTCCATTTTTATTCATATTATCCATGTGATTTCATCAGGCAACTAGATTTATCTTCATTTGCTGCTGTTCAACGGCTCTCATGGCCATACTTGGAATACTTGGGCGTGTCTAGTCTCGGCCAATGACAGTAGAGCTAACCGTCATTGGTCAACAGCTAATGACCAATTGCCGGGCTTCACCCGCTATAATATGCTGCTCAATGTTTAAGCGGTCATTTTATCCACGATACAAATAAAACTGATTTTATAATATAACATTGGTAAATAAAATAATAAGGTAGCCCTTGTGCTATTTTTCTTCCAAATTTATAGGTGATGACACAGTCCAAAATGGGGTTTGAATCTCATGTTTACAATTTCTATACAATTTTAGTCCAAAATAAACATAAAAACTATAAATTTTGAATTTGGATGGCTCAAATTAACAATTTAATTGGAAATATCCCACTCAATCACCACTTGTTACTATATAATATTGAGTTATTTAAGAAAATTTAGAACCATGGAAGAAACACAACCTTCTAAACACTAAGGCCCGGTTGCACAACAGCCGGTTAAATTTTAACCGTGATTAATTTCACGAGAGCCAATCAGAAAAGGCGTTTTTGAAAAGACAGCTTCTCTGATTGGTTCTCGTGGAATTAATCACGGTTAAAATTTAACCGGCTGTTGTGCAACCGGCACTAAAGCTGGGTTGACACCAGCCAATTCTATGTTAATACATAGGTCAATTCTATGGAGATTGATAACGGTTCAATAATTGAAGCTAGTATCTGGGATCGTTTCAATGAATCAGTGGTATTGATAATATAAGTCGTTTTCATTCGAATCTACATGAATTATTACAGTAATATCAGTTTGCTGAATAAATTGGGGATAGTCTTTGTTACTCATCAAATTCAAACTAATGATTTCACGACTATTTTTTGGTTGAGAATGTTATCATCTCACAATAATTCATAGTTCATAGTGTGATTTTCAGCGACATAGATTGCACATCCACCTAAGACACACAAAACCTTGACTGTATCTACTATTAGAACCATCCAACTCGATTATTTTTCGAAATCAAATTCTCCGAACAAAAGAACATCACTTTTCAAATTCATCGAAACTCCGTACTTTGAGAGCGTTACCAATTCATCCCTAGCATATTGTACTATCCGAATTGAACTTTCGGTCAGAAATTGGGGTTTAAATATTAGCCACATGTATTGTGACACATGTGGTCATGTGTTGGATATGTGTGGTCTGGCCAAAAATCGACTTCTCTTTGAATTTCAAACTGCCATAGCAAACCGTTTCGCTGTTGTAAGCGTATTTCCATGAGGGACTGAACACGTAGGTTGTAGCTCCATTTTAGCATGAGCTTCACCTTTCAAATCAAATACCACTAGAGAATGGAAACGTTCCGAAAATCATCTGTATTTTACATAATATATGATATTATGTGCTATGATTTTGATATCATGAATTAATGATGTATCATATTATTATAAAAAAGTATTTTATTAGGGTTACTTGAATGCCCAATTATGGAGAATAGCATATAGCACCCTTGTAATATTTCCAAATTAAACACGACTAGTATCGACATCTAATTATTTTCATTAACTGATTCATTCATCTACAAAGTGTACTCTCGCACAAGCATTTTAAGCCCAGGTGATGACAAGGGGATGAATGATGCTACAGTACAAACTTTTCTATATGTGATGATTTAATGGATGGATGAAATAGTCTGATGATGAATAGCTGAACTGAAACTTGCGAATGAGTAGCTGATAAGAAATTAGAGAGAAATAAAACCTGAAGTACCTGTTAAAGTACCTACTTGCTACTTACTATTCTCTTGTCGAAATTAATATTATTGTTTATACTTTATATATTTATACCTAATTGATAGATCTTCATTGGAAAATAATACAAGGGTACAAGTTATTTTCTCCACTTTATACATATTATCATAATTATTAATGAAAGTATCATTCAAATACTCGAGTATCAAGTATCATTTCAGTACTTACGTGATACACATTATGAACGTGGTGTAGGTCCAAGAATAGTATCTATATTTATATGAAAGCGAAATGGCACTGACTGACTGACTGACTGACTGACTGACTGACTCACTCGCTCGCAGAACTAAAAATCTACCGGACCAAAAACGTTCAAATTTGGTGGGTATGTCCAGTTAGCCCTTTAGAGGCACACTATAAGAACGGATTTGGAAAAATTTCCAAAAATACGCCCAAAATCTCAGTTTTTCCATCTTTTTTTGCGCTTTCTCAGCTTTATCGAGAACAAATGAACAGAAAATGTTCAAATTTACTACACAAGCTCAGCTGGGGTGTAATAATGTTGTGTTAGAAGGAATTTGATATAACAACCAAAGATACGCACAAAATTAGCGATTCTTTTGCGTTTTCTCAGTTCTTCCATCTAATAGACAGAAAATGTTCAAATTTGGTACAGAGGTTTAGTTAGGGCCTAAAAATTCTGTGATGAGGTGACTTCAATATTTCATCAAAGATACGCCCCAATCAGCGTTTTTCCAAAGTTTTTCTCAGCTTTTCTGCGTTTTCTCACCTTTTCCAATAATTGATGGAAATACATTGAAAGAAATTCAGTACACAGGTTCAGCTGAGGTGGAAGAATTTTGTTCGCCAAAGATTCGCCGATATAGTAACAGGTGTTTTCACCAGCGTTTTTCTACGTTTTCTCAAATTTTCGAGATCAAATTCATAAAACGTTCAAATTCGGTACAGAGGTTCCGCTGAGGTGTACAAATTGAGAAGCCTTCATATTTCGCCTATGATATGCTCAAAACTGGCGCCTTGAAATGAAAAAATGAAGGCGAGCGAACCGAGCCCGCTGATCTCATTTTTGAACGATCCAGTCGGGAGTCCAGGGGGCGGAGCCCCCTAGCTAGACGGATATGGCGAGCGAAGCGAGCCTGACGGCTAGTATAGTATATAGCTATATACTATCCTAGGTGTAGGTCATGGTTGTTGCAGTTATACAGGTTGGAGCTCTTTCCAACTCTCAAATCACAAAAATGTTGACTTCATTATCATATAATATCGTTGTCAGCTGTTGTAGCTATGGTGGAAGTGATATTTTCGAGCTCAAAATTTAAGTGATTTTTTCTATATTTTGTGAATATTTGAAGTTTGATTTTTGTTTTGACGGATGTTCCATTATCAATCTATCTAAATTTGAAATTCTTTGTTTTATTCTGATTCATAGTTTCAGATTGAAGATTTGGTGTTGAAATTGAAGTGAACATAACCTACATAATAATATTTGGACGATTTGTGACAAAATCAGGAAATTGAAGAAGTTTTGGGCAATAGCCTGTTTTTTCTTTTCCGACTATTGTATTGTTCGCTCTATCTAATAAATAAATAAAAACGGAGGCAAGTAACAGTTACTGAACTAAGAACAGGAACAGGTAGCAGTAACTGTTATCAATCTAGACCAGGAGTAAGTACTCATCATGAACGTTGTGTAGGTCAAGGTTGTTGAAATGATACAGGTTGGAGCACTTTCATTTCAACACTCAATTCACAAAAATATTGACGATATTATCAATAACAGTTACCGAACTAAGTACAGGAACAGGTAGCAGTAACTGTTATCAATCAGGACCAGGACCAGTAACTGTTATCAATCCAGACTAGAAGCAGTTCTGCCAAGGCAAACAGTGAACTTGGCGTTGACACATCATCTTATCTGCTAATAGGGAAACATAATGCAGCGCAATTGACAGAGGTGATTGGACTCAAACAAGGCGCGAACACACACGTACACAATATATTAGCAACACCATCCTCACATTCTGATAACTCTGTGTGCATTATGATTAGTAATGATGGCCTGCTATTTGTCTTGTCATTTTGTCATATAGGTATGTACACAATCAAATCAGAGCAAATTTATGTCGACGTAGGCTGATAATTAAACATACCGGTACAGTATTACCTTTTTACTTTCCTTGCCCTATTACCATAGGTAAGGAAAGTATTGCTTTCCGAAAAAAATTAAGGTACCCCAATTTCCAAATTTCTATACGTTTCAAGGTCCCCTGAGTCCAAAAAAGTGGTTTTTGGGTATTGGTCTGTGTGTGCGTGTGTATGAGTGTATATGCGTCTGTGTACATGATATCTCATCTCCCAATGAACGGAATGACTTCAAATTTGGAACTTAAGGTCCTTACAGTATAAGGATCCGACACGAATGATTTCGATTGAATGCAATTCAAAGATGGCGGCTAAAATGGCGAAAATGTTGTCGAAAACAGGGTTTTTCGCGATTTTCTCAAAAACGGCTCCAATGATTTTGATCAAATTTATACCTAAAATAGTCATTGATAAGCTCTATCAACTGCCACAAGTCCCATATCTTAAAAAAATTCCAGGAGCTCCGACCCATCTATGCAAAGTTTGATTTTAGATTCTCAATTATCAGGCTTTTTACACAATTTAAACAAAAACTTCCAAGTGGAAAAGATTGAGCATAAAAATCTCTACAATTAATGTCGAGTAAAATTGTCACCTTGAATTGAAAATAAGCTCGAAGTTCGAGAAAATAAGATTATTAAATTGCAAACTGTTGATTCTATTGAATCATTCACTATGAAGAGATAGCAGACATCGTGTGTCTGCAGCGTTATTGTCCTGTCACCAGCTGGCTTAGATCTTTGAATAGTAGACTTGAGATGCGCGAGAGCACTAGCGTCTAAAGGGTACTCAGATTGATATTCTTTTATAGTATTGTTGTTCTTTCAAAAAGTTCTTCTAAATCACAAACACAATATTGGCAACACCATCCTCCCCATTATGATAACCCTGTGTGAATTATGATTAGTAATGATGACCTCATATTTGTCTTGTCATTTTGTCAAATAGGTATGTAGACAATCTGACCCAGAGTGATCATTCATATGTTGGCCCAGGCTGATAATACAGTATTGTTGTATTTAATTTTTCTTAATAGAGCATATGTATGTAGACAATCAGAGCCGGAGTAATAATTTAAGTCGGTCTTGGCTGATAATTATCCATCTTGTGCCTGTTGCATGAGATAATACAAACTAATAATATTATTAGTTAGCTAGTTATTGGAATAGGAAATTACAAAAATATTAGCTTGTATTTTTCATGCAACTGGGCATTAATACTTTTAACTGATTACTGAAGTATAGGTATGTAGTCAATCGGAGCCGGAGCCATAATTTATGTCGGCCTGGGCTGATGTATTTATCTATTTATTTATTTCATTAAAACATGCACAAAATCAAAACAATGACTGTTAGAGAATATAATATGATAATTGTTCTCTTTCAATGATAAATAAAGCTGTGATTCAAAATATCGCGATAAATCTTATCTGATATTGATTATTGTCTATTGTTAATAACGATCAATTCTATCTCAATTTCATGGAGAAAATACATAATTTCGTGATTAAAAAAGAACCTTTCATTATTGCGATGAAATATTTTGATAGTTCGTAATATTCCTTCATAGTCAACAAACGATTCAGAAACCGTGTGGAGTATAAAAAATAGATAGGGCTATTTCCTTTGTCTATTGACAAACAATGATAGCAAACCAATGTTAATCAAATACTGACTTTATAACCTGAATCCAGCTATAGATAATCTTAACTTATGAAGCTATAGACAATGTTTTTCCACAGCCGACAAAATATCCCTTCCCCTCTCACAAAAGAGAACGTTTTTCCCTCAACTAAGAAAAAAATAATCCCTACCCCAACATTCCCCATAGACTTTCCCATCTAGAGGTCGAGTATCGAAAAACCAGTATAAAATATGATTTCCATTAGCTTGGCTCGACTCTACTCTGTCACCATAGCATTGGTTTCCTTTGAAAAATGATATCCGCATTTATTGACGGAATGAGGGGCTTTGAGCAAAATCTCAGCTCTCTTGTGAGAGAATTGCTCTGTGTAGTGCTAAAATATAGTTCATCATTATATCTCTATATTCTTCGAACACTTTCTAGGTATCTCAACATATCTATGTTATATTCACTACCACTTTTTTACCTATTTTCTGTATAGGGCTACTTGTAATATAAATATAAAGAAAATAAAAATCTCAGTACCCTTTTTTTGAAATATTTTATCACAACCTGTTTCGGACATTTTCGGATAAATGCCCAAAACATGTTGTGATAAAATATTTCAAAAAAGGGTACTGAGATTTTTATTTTATTTATATTCACTTTTTTACCTTTTATGGTAGCCTACAGCCTACAGCTCAGTAGTAGCTCAGAAGAAGGAACTCTACGTTCTTTCCTTTGTGATTATAGTACAGTATATCAGTATAAATCAAACAGTAAACTCTCTCAAAATTACCTCAAAGTGTTTTGGGGAAGAGAGAACGATACAACTTATCGGCCATCAAGAAGTGACGATTTTTTATGTGGGAGGAATTGTCGATTTGTTCTAGGGTACTACAAGGGGATACAAGACATAAGTGATGCTTTTTAGCAGGCCTTGGGTAAAAAGATTCTGTCCCTCACAAATGAATAACCTCACAGTCTGTGGAACCTTAGGGAATCAGGGCTTACGTGATGGAGGTCTTGTAGACAATGGAATTTCCTTTAATGATGGAAAGTGAATCCAGTAAGTGAAGTAGTAAGAGCCTGGGTGAACAGAGAACGATCTGAGATCAAAGCATAACCTTAACTAACCTCATATTTGACTGTTTTGTCACCTAAATTTGGAAGATAAATAGTACAAGGATTGCCTTATTTTATCTACCGATGTAATTACATGAGTGTCATTTGTATCGTAAATAGAAAGATGAAATATGATGACATAAAGTGGTTCTACAGCAGGCTCGTAGGGTATTCCTTTATTCAGGCATCTTCCTATAGTACACTTATTTACACTATTCTGCTATTTAAAAAAAACACCTTTTTTTCCTTAAAAGCCGAGGTGCTTTTTTATCAAATACATAAATCTAAGAGTATCTCTTGAAACAATTTTCATCAAAATTTTGGAAACAGATAGTTAGTTTTTTGAGCCTGTTGACCCTTCCCCAACAGGAGTAAAGCTCAATCATTTATTTGATTTGTGTGTATTTTTTGTATATTGAAAATAAGATACTGAGTGCATATTATGGATTAATACCTAAGATTGCTCTGATCGCAAATCGCTCTTTGTGTGTCCAGGTCCTAACAACAAATAGGTATATTATCCAAGTTTTTCAGCAGTGGTTCTATATTCCACAAAAATATTAATAACCCTATGTGAAAATATTTAGAGATACGCCCTCTGAAGAATGGTAAACTCGTCCTTCTAGTTGTAATATAGCCTTCTGAATAAGGACGTGTTATGTGTTGAGCTACGTACAGACTTATGCGCCACGAACACGAGCATTCTACTTTTCATCAGCTGATACTATTGACTATCTGCTATTGTCATCACATCTGTATCTGTACAGAAAAAGTAAGTGTGATGAATCTTTCAAATAGATCTCATGAGAAGAGAGAAAAAAAATTGTGATTACCTTTTAAAATGAAAGAATTTGCTAAAGGAATAGTTAGCGACCGAGCGATAACATTTACTTATCAGTAACTGTGTATTAGATAAGAGTACCGTTCTGTACTGAATATTTTCTAGAAAATTATTCAATCAAATTATAATTATTTTGCAAATAAAGCACAAATTATTTACGAATTGCTCATTGATTTTGAGGTTACACTTTGTTTACTATCGATCAGATGTTTTTAAAACAGTTCGAACGCAGCTGACTGATTCAAAGTATTGTCAAATGTCACACTGGCTTCACGTAAGATATAATACCATCTCTAAAAATTAAAACTATCCATAAAGGATCAAGAATTTCAAATAAAAAAAAAATAAAATGTATGTGTTATCGTTGAAATTATTTATTATTTAAGAAATTATATTATATGTCAGGTCTTATTGTAACTAAATAGGTCATAGCATGAAATTATATTATTGATAAAATGGCAGAAATTAATTATAACAATCTCAAACCTAATAAAAATTGTACAAGAGTATTAATTCATTAACGATTTAATTCAACTGAACCACATGGTAATTAAATCTCTTTGGCCAGCCTAAGCCAATCATAGTGCATAGAAATAGCACCAAGAAGGTGATCGTTTGAAAGCAACACATGTTAATCTATTATCAGACAACAACCCTGCCTTATCAGTTACACTAGCACATGTACATTGTATGAGAGGAACTATGTCTATAAGATTAAGCAGTTTTAAGAATTACATAAATTGAATTATTATTGTAATTAAAGGAATTGTATTCTACTGCTTGCCACTGACGTCATGTTTACGTCACAAGCGTTCTACCAATGGCAAATTTTTATGCAAATTATTACATCGAGATTCTGAGAAGCAAGGTCTAGCCTAGAAGCTTAGAGAAAAGACAGCACTTCCCTTTTGAAATCCTCACCGTGCAGATCTCTTTTTATAGTTACCAAAGACCTATTTGTGAAAACTTCTTGTTCGATTTTAAATGTTCTATTTGTGAGCCGATATTTTAGGCCAATTTATTTGTTATTCGTAAATTTCTGTTTTCATCAATCGATAAATTTAAAAGTTTAAAGTAAATTATCCCTTAATTAATTCGGTGAAGGAGATATTTAAATTAAAATTCTCCACGTGCTGAAACCGAAGCCTGGATTGCCGCCGATCAAACGATTTTTGATCTAAAGAAGAAAACCACGACCGCCAAGGAAATTCACGTGAGTTATAAGTTTTTAAAAGGGGCCCCAATCTACGCTTCGAAAATATTTCAGTGCAGAAAAACATAAATTTTTCTTCGTTAAATTATTGGCCACGCCGACAAGCGCTTTAGCACTTAAGAGTCTAGAATTTATTCATATTAAATTTATAAGAATTTGTAGTTGATTAACTATCCTCCGCTGCCTGAACCACGACCCAAGCATTTTTCTAAAAATATTTTTTATAATTCATTTTTCACTATTTTTTCAAACTGTTAAATTTTATCAATCGTAAAAATTCTGTTGAATCACGCATGGTATCATGCAAGCACAAGAAAATTTTTAACTGTTCTGTTAATACTAAATTATTATCAACCTGTAAATCAAATTCTGAACCTGCACTGTATGATTGCATATTTTATTGTAATATATTTCAGTTTTGTTAATTCGCTTTCTGAGTTCGATTATTTCTTAAGCCTGTCAATTATTGTGTCTGATACGTTCTATATCATCAAGAACCAATCGAATACGATCGTTGGAATAATTGAATAAGCTGGATATGGAACAGGTCTAAGTGGATGTAGCGAGTGGGGTCAGATCGAGATATTTATTCTTTGTCCTTACCTGCTCATATATCAGCTTTTATCTGTTACCTACCTCGACTTAGGAGCGAATGCATCAATTGTACAGCAGAGGCAGCCATAGATCATATAAATTCCTACATAGAGCTTAAAACCCGACAAGACTCTGTTCTCGAAATATATTCTGAACGATATTTGGTCCAAATACCGTATTTTAATCCTCCAGAACTTATTAGAGACGCAGTCCCGTAAATTATCTACATCGGGATTTTTGCTCGACCTGTATGATTTTGTATGCTCATTCTTCACAGGTAATAATTTTAAGGTATCCGTCTTCAGTGTTTAGCGATCGCTACACTACTTATAAAAATTTCATCACTATACAATTTGTCATTAGAAGAATCAAGGGTGAGCGAGCATTTAGGCCTCCCGCGATTCCGACAATTCTATTGAAATCTTGTAGTGAATCAATCAGTCTGGTGTACATTCAGCGTCCACGCACGCAATTACAAAATTTATAGCCGCTACACCATTGACTCAGTACAAGATTCACTCTACATGTGTGAAGCCATCAAATACCGCTCCACATGATTTGCCGGTCCAACGTGAGGCATTTAGATACAGCACTACATGGTTTGGCAAATCTCTCTACATATGTGAGGCGAGTAAAAAAAAACGCTCCACATGATTTGGCGCCCAACGTGGGGCATTGAAGAGGTGGATAATCGACTACGAGGATTATTTAGTTGCTCAGTATACTATAGCGCTGACAACGGGAAAATTTTTTGAAAAATTTATGGTTGTGAATTTTTTCGAATTAAATATTTGACTGTTCACTGTTATATAAAATAACAAGAAGTACCATACCCAATTTTTGAACAGAAAAGAAATTTATCGATTGATGAATTTTTAGAGAAAAAATCGAACTCAGAATTTTATTATTGTGTTATTCGAAAATTGGTCATACTATAAGTCATAGGTATAAGAGATATCATAAGAAAGGTCATATTATTTGAAGAATATTAGGTCTATATTGAAACAATTTATAAAAATTTACAGAAAAGAGGATTGAAGTTATTTATATTTTTAAATTTTTAAAACATAAAGAGGGAAGTAAAATTAAATCACGGATATATTGTGGAATAATTCAAACAGAACACTGCTGCTTTTATATAAAATTTTGCAAAGAATACTAGCCCTATATATAGAATTGCGGCAAGAAATTATAAAAGTAAAATATTTATAATAATAGTAATAATAAATTATAAGAGGCGTACCTGTATTACCGCATAAGTGTTCACTGTGTATCCTGTATGTTCTTGTCATTTTTATGTTAACGATATTGCTAACTTGACTCATTTATCACTGAGCACATTGTTAAACCACTTTTTTCTGTATTTCACTCACTACGAAGCTATAGCAATTTCTATTGGATTTCTTATTAATTATTTTGTATATCACAACACTTTCACGTTTTTTATTCACCGCACACGTTCGTCGCGTTATTCTCTCACAAACCATGGCAGGAAACGACCAGGTCAATCCAAGTCTGTCGGACAACGAGGACATCTCACACGATTGTTCGCCGCCATCCGCATCCATCACCGCAGCCGCCGATTTCCATCCCAATGTACTGGATGATTTATCTTCGACACAGGTGGAGGAGAGCGCATCCTAGTGGAAGATCCGTCGGCAGCCCAAGAGCCGGAGGACGAAACATCGGGAGAGCATACGGACGACGACGCCCAGAGACAGGAACTCCCATTTCTCGTACCGTCTCGGATAAAAACCAGAAGATAACCGTTACATACACCCGATCCCGCCTGGATATGGACACCCTCCTGAAAGCAATAACCAAGATGATGAAGAAAACAAATGAAGCAATAAATGATTTAAAAGACACATAGACAGTGGAGGAAGAATCAGACAGGCCAAGGGAAGCCGACAAACAAGCACAGAAAGAACTAAAGGAAGACAATAAACAAAAAAGAAAAATTAAGGAAAGCAAGTAAAGAACTACTCGAAGAACACGAACAAGCAATGAAGATTAAAGAAGGAAATCCAACAGTGGAGGAAAACATGTGAACAAGGTTTTGAGAAACTGGATCACAGTTGGAGGAAGCAGCGGAAGAAGCAGATTTAGGACGGCAAATCAAGGAGAAAAGTCAGACAATTAGAATCATATTGGACCAGAGCCTGACCCATGCATGCGGAAGCAAACATACTTGAAAAGAGATCATAAAACAGGCAAACGAATATGGCACATATATGGGAGCCACTACCTACCGAGAGTGTCAGGACTGAAGTCGCGCCGCACACCGCAGAACGCCGAGAGGGACCAGCCGACATCGCCCGCCAGGCCGAGGACGACATCCATCAGGTAGAGGGACAGCTCGTACCACCGCGCGCCGGACACCAGGAGTCCAAGGACGTTGCCGACCACGTTGAAGAGCAGCCCGGACCGCCGACTGCCCACATCACCGTCCATCCACCGAGAACAGCACCTGCAACATATAAACCCAGCACTCCTGAGAATAATTCGCTAAACAATAGAAGACAAATGGAAGCCCACAACAAATCGAAGTCACAACTGAAAGTAAAAACCTACAAATCAAAACAACATCCAAGTGAAATAGCAGCTCCACGGAAAAGAAAAATAATGTCAAGAAGAACCTATCTACACCGCCGTCGTGTTAGGCTGAAATCCTACATCAAATCTTTTACAAGCATGCAAGATAGGAGAAAAATATTATTAGAAAGGACCTACAATCACCGCAGTCATGTCCGGTTAAAATCAAGTAGACTGTACACCGGCATGCAAAAAAGGAAAATATCATTTGGAAAGACACACAGACACCACCGGCATGTCAGATTTAAGGATATCAAACTGCATGTTACCGGCCAACAAAGAGGAAACGAGTTTGTAAGAATCGATCTACACCACCGGCACATTCGTTTTAAACCAAGTTTGATAAAACGGATAGTTGCAAATTAGAATGGAAACTTGAAACAAATACCGAAATCAAATTTAGATGGGGGCTTGAAGAGAAATAATTTTGAATTAACTGGAATCTACGTGTAATTACACAAATTATCAAACTACTTCATAGTCACAGCCTACCCATTAAATCATATCTTAGCAGACTGGCATCTTTCTACTGCAGCCTAATCAACATAACCTAAACTTCGCCGCATCCCAGCTAAGAGGAAATATCAACAATCCACATCAATGAAGAATTATTATCAACTTTAATAACAAGAAATAAAACTACGAAACAACTTTAAAAAATTTACCAACCTAATCAGGCCATCTACCTCTGTCAGAGTCATCACCGAAACAATCGTCTAATATCATCTGCACAACTGAAAAAAGAAACAGAATTTAGTATCCATGGAGAATAATTGTAAATTAGAAATAACATGAAGTTAGTAGTGAATAGGAGAAAGAAATAAACAAAGTTTATTTGAAAAAAGTTGTAAATCTAACCTTGAAATACAGAATCAATAGAAAAAAATCTATTCAGAACCAAGCCTGTTCGATAATTTTCTTCGTCCCACCAACCAATGTGTACGAAATCCTAGAGTCGATGTTAATGAATCCAAGCAATATCGTTATTTAATTATTGTAACCTATTATTAATGTGAAATTATAAGCAAAAAACGCAACCAAAAATATATTTATGTTAATTGCACGAAATGCGCATGTTCTGTGTTATATGAATGTATCTCTAAAAAACTCCAAAGAAAATGAATTCTTACCTTCAAATGTGAAATTTATTACTGTTGCATCAAAAGATCATGAATTGTAATTCAAATTGATAAATGTAATCTTAAAGACTTAATATTTGTAACCAACATTGATAAAAATCAAGAAAGCCATTTCAAGTGTAACCCTGTTTGTACACGCAACGTACTAAGCGCAGATAAGAAATTGCTCGAGTCAAACGGTAGACGATTGTCAAGTCACCGAAGTAAAATCACACTCTCACCCAATTTATGTAAAAGCCAGAATAAAGAGTCGAACCTGTAATAACCATGAAAAAATGAGAAAATCTATATTTGTTGCAAATACTGTTCAATCTTAAGAAGTAATATGTGAAATTTGTATATTTGTTATAGTTGGGTTCTGCTCATAAGCCACCCGTGAATGGAAGTTGTGGAGTTGTTTTAATGAAGGATCCAAGAGACCTCATTAATTATTGTATTTCGATTGTATCCAATGAAAGGAACAATCAATTATTTATTTTCTTGTAGCCAAAAGTGCACGATATATTGTTTTTAGTGTTAAGTGTGGAGTTTTCGTAGAAGTAAGGAGATGAAATAGTGTATTCATCACAATATCGGATTTTTCAAATAGTCATTGTTTCGACTCGTCTCCCAATTACTATTAAAATATCCTGGGGCTTTTGTGTGATGAATCTTTCAAATAGATCTCATGAGAAGAGAAAAAATTGTGATTACCTTTTAAAATGAAAGAATTTGCTAAAGGAATAGTTAGCGACCGAGCGATAACATTTACTTATCAGTAACTGTGTATAGATAAGAGTACCGTTCTGTACTGAATATTTTCTAGAAAATTATTCAATAAAATTATAATTATTTTGCAAATAAAGCACAAATATTTATGAATTGCTCATGATTTGAGGTTACACTTTGTTTACTATCGATCAGATGTTTTTAAAACAGTTCGAACGCAGCTGACTGATTCAAAGTATGTCAATGTCACGCTGGCTTCACGTAAGATATAATACCATCTCTAAAAATTAAAACTATCCATAAAGGATCAAGAATTTCAAATAAAAAAAAATAAAATGTATGTGTTATCGTTGAAATTATTTATTATTTAAGAAATTATATTATATGTCAGGTCTTATTGTAACTAAATAGGTCATAGCATGAAATTATATTATTGATAAAAGGCAGAAATTAATTATAACAATCTCAAACCTAATAAAAATTGTACAAGAGTATTATTCATTAACGATTTAATTCAACTGAACCACATGGTAATTAAATCTCTTGGCCAGCCTAAGCCAATCATAGTGCATAGAAATAGCACCAAGAAGGTGATCGTTTGAAAGCAACACATGTTAATCTATTATCAGACACAACCCTGCCTTATCAGTTACACTAGCACATGTACATTGTATGAGAGGAACTATGTCTATAAGATTAAGCAGTTTTAAGAATTACATAAATTGATTATTATTGTAATTAAAGGAATTGTATTCTACTGCTTGCCACTGACGTCATGTTTACGTCACAAGCGTTCTACCAATGGCAATTTTTATGCAAATTATTACATCGAGATCTGAGAAGCAAGGTCTAGCCTAAAGCTTAGAGAAAAGACAGCACTTCCCTTTTGAAATCCTCACCGTGCAGATCTCTTTTTATAGTTACCAAAGACCTATTTGTGAAAATTCTTGTTCGATTTTAATGTTCTATTTGTGAGCCGATATTTTAGGCCAATTTATTTGTTATTTGTAAATTTCTGTTTTCATCAATCGATAAATTTAAAAGTTTAAAGTAAATTATCCCTTAATTAATTCGGTGAAGGAGATATTAAATTAAAATTCCCCACGTGCTGAAACCGAAGCCTGGATTGCCGCCGATCAAACGATTTTTGATCTAAAGAAGAAAACCACGACCGCCAAGGAAATTCACGTGAGTTATAAGTTTTAAAAGGGCCCCAATCTACGCTTCGAAATATTTCAGTGCAGAAAAACATAATTTTTCTTCGTTACTTATTGGCCACGCCGACAAGCGCTTTAGTTATTTAGAGCCTAGAATTTATTCATATTAAATTTATAAGAATTTGTAGTTGATTAACTATCCTCCGCTGCCTGAACCACGACCCCGAGCATTTTTAAAAATATTTTTTATAATTCATTTTTCACTATTTTTTCAAACTGTTAAATTTTATCAATTGTAAAATTCTGTTGAATCACGCATGGTATCATGCAAGCACAAGAAAATTTTTAACTATTCTGTTAATGCTAAATATTATCAACCTGTAAATCAAATTCTGAACCTGCACTGTATGATTACATATTTTATTGTAATATATTTCAGTTTTGTTAATTCGCTTTCTGAGTTCGATTATTCTTAAGCCTGTCAATTATTGTGTCTGATACGTTCTATATCATCAAGAACCAATCGAATACGATCGTTGGAATAATTGAATTAAGCTGGATATTGGAACAGGTCTAAGTGGATGTAGCGAGTGGGGTCAGATCGAGATATTTATTCTTTGTCCTTACCTGCTCATACATCAGCTTTTATCTGTTACCTACCTCGACTTAGGAGCGAATGCATCAATTGTACAGCAGAGGCAGCCATAGATCATATAAATTCCTACAATAGAGCTTAAAACCCGACAAGACTCTGTTCTCGAAATATATTCTGAACGATATTTGGTCCAAATACCGTATTTTAATCCTTCAGAACTTATTAGAGACGCAGTCCCGTAAATTATCTACATCGGGATTTTTGCTCGACCTGTATGATTTTGTATGCTCATTCTTCACAGGTAATAATTTTAAGGTATCCGTCTTCAGTGTTTAGCGATCGCTACACTACTTATAAAAATTTCATCACTATACAATTTGTCATTAGAAGAATCAAGGGTGAGCGAGCGTTTAGGCCTCCCGCGATTCCGACAATTGTATTGAATCTTGTAGTGAATCAATCAGTCTGGTGTACATTCAGCGTCCACGCACGCAATTACAAAATTTATAGCCGCTACACCATTGACTCAGTACAAGATTCACTCTACATGTGTGAAGCCATCAAATACCGCTCCACATGTTTAGATCTATTCATAAACACTGTTGGCCTACTCTACAAAAATGATCTTGTATTTTTTCTTGCTTTATTAATTCATATGGTAAGTACATCATTGAAATGATAAGGAGAGAAACAAATGAGGTAACCTTGTGCTATTCCCAATCTATGCTGGATTTTAAAGAGTATATGACCAATTAACTTTAAAGTATGAGGCAAATGAACGTAACTAACAGTCGTAGTTGTTACACTATTATCAATGTTAAAAAATGCTTAAGTTTTTTTTTTGCTGAGGGTGATGCTCACATGAGTTGGTGGATTCTGCTAATAAATGGAATCTTGAATTGAGTAATTTTTTGGTTATTGTGTGTTTCCACCTCTCCTCCCCGCTCCATCAAGTGTAGTTGGTTGACCGGAGCAGCACTTCTCCCCCTCCTACTACCCAAGCTGTCCTTTCCCCGGGCTGCAGAGCTGCAGCAGTCGACCAGCAGTTCTGCTGCAGCCGTGGTCGAAGCTAGACCTTTACGTCCCGTTCCGTGAAATGCAAATATATAGTGCTATTATAGACTAGGTTTTGTGATTTCCCGTTGAGAAAGTTAAATTCAGTTTTTATTTGTTATGTGCACGTGTTAATAATGCAAGTTTTGTGCTATTTACAAACGAGTTATATATGAATGAATGGAAAGATTAAGCAGCCCATCAGTTATCAGTCAGCAGAACATCAAGCAGCAGCCCATCTTTACATGTCTAATACAGTCCATTTCCAGTCTTCACACACTGAGGTGAGTAATCACACAATTACCTAACTTTTACTCAGTTTTTGGGTTTTGCGTTTAACGACACCAAACTTAACTTTGAGGTACCTGTGGTTTGATGACAAGACGGGTTACCATGAGCAAGGAATACATAGCATTGAGAGAGCATACATACCATGATTATTAAAATATGATACATCAGAATACATAACAATACATAAATAAGTGTTCGTCACTCCGTGCCATGTCGGAGTCATGAGTCTATAGTGAGGTCCACGTTATAATGGCAGTGTTTGATTAGCAATAGTACTGCTATCCTCGTCTTTCATCCAACAAAGCAGATATCGCTATCTCTTTCTTGCTTTGCTCTGTTGCCAGATCGTTTTTCGACAATATAGAAATATAATAATTAATTAAGATAATATTCAATCTTGATTATGAAATCATTGAAAAATATAATTTCTTGCTACATGAAATATAATTGATTATTTTTAACAAGAATGAACAGTAGGTAGGAATATACCGGTATCAGTTACCCTCCATAGAAGGCATTGACAAGACAGAGAATCGGCAACGTTCTCCTATCTTTCTCCACTGCCATTATTGAGGTGTGTACAGATATACGCGCCGCGAACATGAGCAATTCACTTTTAATCAGCTGATGCCAAGCTTTTTATATCTATATCTTACCGTTTCTGTAAAAATACAGATATAGTCAGCTGATTAAAAGTGAATTGCTCATGTTCGCGGCGCGTATATCTGTACGCACCTTAACGTGGACCTCACTATAGGCTTGTGTGTGAATAATGGGACGGATGATGATGAAGATGATGATAGGTGAGTTACAGCTTGATTGGGTTCCGAACTACTGGGAGGCAATTTTTGAACTCTTAAATGGCATCAGAAGGATTTCGTTTTTCAAAGTTTTCACCCTTACAACGGGAGCAATATGCGCACGAAGCCTAAACTTATCTTATCGATGGCTGCCAACGTTATCTAATTGCTTGCTCAAATTCACATTTATGTTGTATTGTAGTTGAATTATGTTGTAAACGTTCTGTAATCTTATGTGGGAATGAATTGGTTGATTGATTCATCAATCTTTGGTGAACTGAACAATTCTTCATATCTTCAATCTTCAAAACACATAGCAGCAGAATATACAACACTGTAGCTATTCTAGATCGAGCAATATGATTGGTACCTTGTTAATACTCTCATTGATAGGTTGAAAGGCTCACATTGGTCAAAAAAAGACTGCTTCTCCCACGGTGGGGGTGTCTTGCAATAATTTTATCCCTTGTTGATATTTTCTAGCTTCATGATCGAATAGAGATTGCAAATTTTGTTATTAGAAGACCGAATTGTTCATAACTCAATGAATAAGCAGTAATAAGTAGTTAGTCTTCATAGTAATAAGATATCCCTTTCAATAATAACACTTCAAATTTTCACAGTATCATGAATAACAATAGCCGTTACTTATTAAAGTTCATTCATACTATCCAAACTTATGAATCAAGGAC
Organism: Nilaparvata lugens; assembly: GCF_014356525.2. NCBI lineage: Eukaryota > Metazoa > Arthropoda > Insecta > Hemiptera > Delphacidae > Nilaparvata > Nilaparvata lugens. Next base: position 13,033,488 of record NC_052507.1, on the reverse strand, counting down.
ACTTAATCTTATGCTAATGACCCATCAAAGTTTTAGATTCAATATAGATTCAATGTTCCATTGGATTCAATAAGTAAGTGTCCCAGAAACCGTCCCACCCAAAACCATCCAAAATATTGATGTAATGTAATGATTATAAATAAATAAACCATGCCGTAACTACTAGAGTATACTGAACGGAAATTGCAAATTGTGGAGACATGAGCTAAGGAAGAAAAACTGAGAAAAAACTTTTGGGAAGAAAATATGTGGACTAATAATCATCATAAGAACCAGGAAGGAAAAGGCAAAAATTACGAAACTAATCAACTTTCTCCGTTATCCTCAAAAGGAATTCGGTATTTTTGTATTCTCCCTTAGAAGCCCTGAAATCAAAGGCTTCTTTGAAAATAACAGTTTATCTACTCCCAGAATATTCTACGAGTAAAATCTTCTTATAATCCATGCATAAACCTGAATTCTTCAACTAATCTCTACTAAATCTTCACTTGGATCCTTTTGAGGTTGTTTCCAAGAGCTCAAAACAATGAGAGGTTAATTCAATGGATAGAGATTCTAGAGAATATCTCCAGAAACGAACCTTTTTTCTCTTTCTCTTGAACAAAGGTTTCCTTTTCCTTGTACTTACCTCAGTAATTATTAATATTCTGGATCGTTTTACTGGTTTTTGTACAGTTTAATTTTTCAAATCTCCTTCTGCTATTTAGTTCTTCGGTCGATATTTGTAGTAGCAAAAGTACTTGTTTCTATTTATATTGCTGTCATTGGTTATTTGAAATAATAATCATTTATTTATTCATATACATTAACCAAAGCACAAATTGAATACATGATTAGAAAAGGACCAACAGGCCTAGCCCAAAACTGTTCCCTTTCCCAATTTTGATAGTATCATTCAATGTCCAGAAGGTGGGTTATTCAGTAACTTTATTTTAGTTTAGGACTTACGAGTTATGAAACTGAGGATTCTAACAAAGAAGCTGCCTCTTTCGTAGTGATATTGTGGAAGTAAAATGTAACCTACCTTTTACTACGTTCACAGTAGTGTGAACTGGGAAATGACTTAGTATTGATTTCTCATCTGCAAGCATTAGAGGAGTGAGAATACTCGAGTACGACCAAAATTACAATAAATTCTGGTCGTTTGTCGCTTCGTAGCTCATTTTTGACAGCGCGAGAAGAACATTTGAAACGATATCAACCGAAAGCGCCAGACCAGGAAATGACACTGCCGCTCAACAAGTTGTGCGCCTGCTAAATGCTGACATTGCAAGGTTAATGACCTACTTGAACTTCTCCTCTCTGTTGTAGCAAGGACGAATAATAATACTGTATATTTTCTCTATGGTCGTATTCAGAGATAATAGAATAAAAATCTGGTGTGGCGCACTCACACAACTTTCCTTGCCGTTATGAAAATTTATCACCTGACGCTAGTGTTCCCGCGCATCTCAAGTCTACTACTATTCAAAGATCCATGCCAGCTGGTGACAGGACTATAACGCTGGAGACACACGAGGTCTGCTATCTCTTCATAGTGAATGTTTTTATAGAATCAACAGTTGCCAACAGTTTGTAATTGAAATAATAACATTTTCTCGAATTTCGAGCTTATTTTCAATTTAAGGGGAAAATGCTACTGAACATTAATTGAAGAGATTTTCATGCTCAATCTTTTTCACTTGGAATTTTTCGTTTAAATTTCATCTAAAGCCTAATAATTGGGAAACTAAAATCAAACCTTGCATAGATGGGGCGGAGCTCCTGAAATTTTTACAGATATGGGACTTGTGGCAATTGATAGAGCTCATCAATGACTATTTCAGGTATGAATTTGATCAAAATCGTTTTAGCCGTTTTCGAGGAAATCGCGAAAAACCCTGATTTTGACAACATTTTCACCATTTTATCCGCCATCTTGAATTGCATCAGATCGAAATTGTTCGTGTCGGATCCTTGTATTGTAAGGACCTTAAGTTTCAAATTTCAAGTCATTCTGTTAATTGGGAGATGAGATATCGTGTACACAGACGCACATACACTCATACACACACACACACACACCACACACACACACACACACACACACACACACACCTTGAAACGTATAGAAAACATGAAATTAGGGTACCTTATTTTTTTTCGGAAAGCAATACTTTCCTTACCTATGGTAATAGGGCAAGGAAAGTAAAAATATTCACTTCTATTTTCTTTGGTTGTAGTCCAAAAAATTCAAGAGTGTTCTCAGATCTCAAGGGAAATAGTCTGAATTTAGTGAGAATTCATAGGATGTAGAGTAATATAATTGAATGTAGACGTCTTGATATTGTTGAAACCCTCACTTTGTTAGAACAAGTACTGTAGAAACCCTCTTATCTGTCTTCGGGATATCCAACACCTCGGGATATCCGATCATGTGACAAGTGGTGTATGCGCATGGTATGAGTAGATGTTTCCGTGAATTACAGTACAGTAATCTATAGTATGACTAGTAGTTCTGTGAACAGTAAACCTCGCGCAGTTATAAACCACAGCCTCCTCTTATACTGTCCATCAGAAGAATGATTGAGTGTCCATCAGAGTAAATGATACATCCTTAGGCTTTAATCTTGTCTGTATGTCGTGTCGGCGAGATATCGGTGTGAAAACGGCTAATGGCTGTTAGGGCTGCTGTATCAGAAATGTTAACATCAAAAGCTGATCTCCTTCAAGAAATACTGGCAACAGGACAGCCCAAATTCAAAGCAGAGAAAGGTCGAGAGACAATACTACCTATTCCATTCTAGTTATTAATTGTTATTAATAGTTCATTTAATAGTTGATAAAAATTGCATTCAATGAGGCATGCAATTAATAGTCCACACAGCAGCTGATTTTTCTCCAAGTTACATTGAGATATTGAATTGCATGCGTCATGGCAGGTAATTTATAATCCACTCTCCAGCTGATTTATGATTAATAATTCTATAGTCTGATTTTTACTCTAATATTGGCGTATGAAGGAGGCTTTTTTTCCTTTTATATTATCCTTGAAATTCAAAATTTCCAAAGACCTTGAATATATTGAATGAAAAAGACTAAGATATTGTCAAAACCCACAGATTTATTGATACTTACAAAGACCGGTTTCGGTTATTACACCATTGTCAATTTCTGATAAACTAAGTTTTTTAAACTTTGATAAACTTTAGTTTATCAGAGATTTACAATGGTGTGATAACCGAAGCCGGTCTTTCCAAGTATCAATAAATCTTTGGTTTTTGACAATTTCTTAGTCTTTTTCATTCAAATATGGATAATTACCACAATATCAACTTCTCAACTACACAAAAAACCTTGTATATACGTCAACGCGCAATTTAAAAAGGAACATACCTGTCAAATTTCATGAAAATCTGTTGCTGCGTTTCGCCGTAAATGCGGAGCATATAAACATTCAAACATAAAGAGAAATGCAAAGCCGTCGACTTCACTTCGGTCAATAAAGGGAGAAATCGGCTTACGCACGTACGAGTTAAGAAATGTTGCAAAGCTTGTCTTCTTAATGCAACTCACTGAATAAATAAAATTTAATTGATTGCGGAGGTCGAGTTTTCACTTTGTCGATTCTTCAATTGCACCCTCGCGGAGCACAGGTTACCGGCTAGTATAATTTTCCCCATTCTATGGAAAAAAACTGTTAATTTTATCAGAATACTGATGTGGAATAATCTTGTATTGAATCAAGATTAAGCAGCCAGTTTGTTATAAAACTTAGCCTATATGGAAATGAAATAAATAACTCACTGCTGGCGAACAAGTTCCACTTATGCCGGTAGTGCCTTTTTATATAAATTTATTTATAGAATCTATCATATTTTTGATGTAAGTACTGATCGTAAAATGTTATGGCAAATAAACCAATTTCAATTTCAAAAAAAAAGTATGGAAACTTGTATGAATTGTAAAGATCTTTATTGGTTGAGTATGAATCGTTCAGCTCTGTGGTTATTGAGTGTAGGTGAACTTATAATTCATTTATTTATACATAGAATATTATTCCCAACTATGGATAATTGGGTAAGGAACAACTGGCTTGAAGCCCAAAACTGTTCTTTTCCCAAATTTAGATAGAATGTATTGCAGTATATACGGCTGTTATAACTCGAAAACAGTTTTTTATTTCGCGTCAATATATCCAAAGGCATTATATTCTTGGTCCCGTGGAGATATCGGGAGGTTCCACTGTAAGCTTGAATCTTGAACATTCAGCAGTAGAATATGATAAAGTGTGGATGAAGCCCTACGATTGGCCATCAGCTTTCGACCAATGAGAGTTGAGCTGTACTGTCATTGGCCCAGACTAGACACGACCAAGTACTCCATATATGGTCATAAGAACGTTCAACAGCAACATGACTCATTACCGGTAATAATAATGAAATAGCAAAGAAAAGACAAAGAATGAAATCAAATGAGGATGATATGTGGAGATAATATTTTAATTGTAATGAAAATTCGAGAATAGAATAGTAAGGACTATAAGCCTATTTTTCCATTTTCAAACTCACTATTTAATGAAGCAAACGTGATCATGGGTGGGTTAAGTGGAAGATAGCGCTCATATTGCCTTAACTTCGCCCAAATCATTTTTTGTAATGGTATAAAGTGAAAATAAACGAAACTTATCTATCTATCTATCTATGATAATGTGCTCTCATCATTGTTGAATGATGAGATGAAGATGTTGATGAGATGATGAGATGATGATGTTGAATGATTTCATTTTTCATTCACTTCAATTCAATTTAAATATACCTCTACCTTTTTCTATCACTGTAAACACACATAATTCCTTCTTGGTTAATTATCTCTCACGCTCTCTTCCTCTCCCATAGTTTCTAGTGAATCGGTGTTGGAGTAACTTTGCCAATTTGAGCCTACTTTTTCCAAGGCTTGTAATTAAAATTATTCGCGACTCATTTACAGCCGGGAAGCGTGAAAAGAAAGAAGAGGCAGCAAATGAAATTAGTTCCAGTTCCACATTCTCGCATCTTGTACGAATTTTTAAGTGGCTCGGTGTCTTGCGTCTTGAGTCTATGTAGGCCTATCTCCTTCTAGCAGACAGGAGTTAGTAACCACAATCTATGGGAGGGAAGGAGAAAAAAAAGTAAGACTGGAAGGTTGAGGAGAATAATAGGAATAGGGAGAGAAGGAGGAAAATGAGGAGACGTAGAAGAAGGAGCTAGTAAGAGAAGTGATAAAATGAGAAGAAAGAGGGAGAGACGATGAAGAAGAAGAAGAAGAGAAAGAGTAGAAGTATAAGGAAGAGGAAGAGACGGCGGAGAATGAGGAGTGGTGAGAGAAGGAGCGAGTGAGAGAAGAAAGGAGAGGAAAAAAGAAGTAAAAGAGAATAAGGGATGGAAGAGGAAGGAAAAGAGGGTGAAAAAGAGAAGAGGAACGAGAATCAGCAGGAGGGGGATGAGGAGGAAAATTAGGAGTGGTAAAAGAAGGAGCAAGTGAGAAAATAAAGAAAAGGAGAAAAAGAAGCAGAAGACGAAGAAGTATAGAAGAAGAAGTGATAGAATGGGTGGAAAAGAGGGAGAAAAATGAGGAGTGGTGAGAGAAGGAGCAAGATAGGAAAGAAAGATGAGGAGATAAAGAAGAAGAAGACAAAGACGTAAAAGAGAAGAAGGGATGGAAGTTGATGGAAAAAAAGGAGGAAAATGAGAAGAAGAAGGAGCAGGAGGAAAAGGAAGATTAGGAGTAGGAGGAGGAGGAGCAGGAAGAGAAGGAGCAGGAGGAGAAGAGAGATTTAGAGGAGAATGAGGAGGAAGAAGGAAATGAGGAAAATAAGGGGAGGGTGAAGAACTTGGAGAAGCAGGAGAAGAAAAAGAAAAAGATAAAGAAGAAGAAGAGGAAGAAGGAGAAGAAGGAGAAGAAGGAGCAAAAGAAGAAAAGAAAGAAGAAAAAGGAAGAGGAGAATGAGGAGGAGGAGGAGGAGGAGGAGGAGGAGGAGGAGGAGAAGGAGGAGGAGGAGGAGGAGGAGGAGGAGAAGAAGAAGGAGAAGAAGAAGAAGAGAAGATACAAGGAAAAATATGAAGAAAGAGTAGAGGACATGGAAAAGAAGAAGAAAAAATGAAACAGAATGAAAAATAAGAAGCAATAATGAGTTCATTATTCATTTATTATTTATTTGTTATGGATACAATTGCAAATCATGATGAAGGAGAGGACAATACATCTAGATGAGAACATTTTCCGAGTGAGTGTGATATTTAAATGCATAATGTATTAAGTAGAAACAAAAAGGAAATGGAGACAAACGAAGTGGAGAAGAGTGTGGAACGAAGGTTGGGAAGAACACCCTAGAAAAAGTTATGAGAATAACAGTAGTAGTAGGAAGAGAAGAAGAACATAGAAGAAGGTGAGAAAGAAAAAGAAGAGGATGAATGAGGAGAAGAAAAATTAGTATAAGGGAAGAAGGAAATAGAACAAGTAGTGAAAGAAAAAGAAGGGGATGGCTAAGGATAAGAAGAAAAAGCTGTATAAGTGAAGAAGAAAATAGAACAAGAATGGAATAGAATAGCTGCCTTTATTTTTACCTATACGATTGGCTTTTTTTCTCTTCGAAAACAAGGAGAGAAAGAAGAAGAAGAAGAAGAAGATGGATAAGGATAAGAAGAAAAAGCTGTATAAGTGAAGAAGAAAATAGAACAAGGAGAGAAAGAAAAAGAATAAGATGAATAAAGAGAAGAAGAAAAAGCAGTATAAGTGCAGATGAAGAACTTACTCCCAGGAGCAATTAGCTACAAAAAGAATCGTACCAGAAGATAAGAGAATAGGTTGTCAAGATAACGGTGGGTGAAAGAGAAAGAGAGAGAGAAAGCTGTAAGGAAATACAGTGGTTCCTAATTCTCAACTTCATTGCAATTCTGAAGGCGGCGCAAACATTTCACTGTGAAAACGCCGACAAGATTTGCCTCTACCTCTCAATTCTTCTCTCTTTATCATGACATTTTACTATCTTACCGTCTTTCTTCTTCTACGATTCATCCCTAGATTCCGTCCTATTCATTGAGTAACTGATATTCGAAGTTTTTGGGTTTGTATCCTTGAACTTCACTGTTTGGCCTGTAATCAACAGTTGATGAAAGTTTATTTATTAATTAGGTTAGCACAAAGAATACAATGATCGGAAAAGGAAAAAACAGGCTGTTGCCCAAAACTTCTTCAATTTCCTAATTTATTTTCAAATTATTCTAATATTTTACTTAGGTTATGTCCATTTTAATTTCTACACCAAATCACAATCTGAGAATATAAGTAAGAATAAAACAAACAATTTTAAATTTGGATAGATTTATAATGAAACTCTCGTAAAAACATGAAAGAAACTACAAATAATGTAAACAAATTTCCAAAATAAAAAATAAAACCACTCAAACCACTTCACCACTTACCACTTATTCTAACCACTTGAATTGAGGTGAAAGAAGAAGGATATATTCATGGAAAGAGAGAAGAGGAGAAACATGGAAATATGGAAAAGAAGACGATCTATTATCATCATTTTAGATATTCTGTATTAGGCTAGACTAGTTGTGTGGTCCTGAGAAGGACCATTTGAATTGAAATTTTCCAGGAGATCCTAAGATAAGTCTGGCCGCCTCAGATAAGCAGTTCTAGCTCATTTAATATGAACCAAGGATGCACGTGTAACAATGTCAAGGACGCGAGCTAGATTGCACCACAAAAAAAACGCAGCAGTCAACAAACAAAAATTAAATGCTCATATATATTGCTGATCACCGCCAACCAAAAACCTTCACCAAACCTCCCGCCCAGGGGTTAAAAGGATGTGTCCCAGGAGCAGACATTCCAATGGCAGATGTTCTTGCCTGTCCGCTATGGCGGTCATGTATTCGATTTAGTTCCCCAAATGCCTGTCTCCATCCTGCATTTGGGTATCCAGGCGTACCACGTGGAGGCGCTTCTAGCTTCTATAAAAGATGTTGAAGATGTTACTTGGAGAGAAGAACTTCTGAGCTAGAACGAATACAATAATTGCGCCCAATGTATGTGGGGACAGTCTGCATAAATGGGGGATCATTCCATCACCTGAATGTGACTGTGGAGCTCCAAAACAAACTTTGAAACATAATAACTGAGGTCTGTCCTGTCAGGTTGTATTCCCATGCCGTTGAGGATTTTGTGAATGCTGCACCTGCAGCTCATAAATGGTTGGCTGATTTGGACTTAGCTTTATAAATATCTAGTTTTATCTTTTAATAATTATGTTATTAAAACTACTGGTTCTATCCATGTGCATAGTTTTATATTATGACTTTTTAATTTAATGACAATCAATTATTATAATTGAGCGCATAATTCTTATTTGAGAGGTAAATGTGTCAAAATGCCATACGCTATATGTATATATATAGACTAGACTAATAGCTGTATTCAAGTATTGGACTAGTACAGCTCTAGTCTAGAAGAAATCTATCTACTCTCTACCGAAAATAGTATATGGAATGATTTTTTTGAGTATTTTTAGAAATAGCTCATAAAGGATAAAGGAAAAGCCTGCATATTTTTTGAACGTGGGTGGTGGATTCATATTATTCTTGTATTGATATAGAGCATCCTTCTTGCAAGCTTCAAGCAGAGACTAGTGAGACTTCATCTCATACTGCTCCTTCATACATCTCAATTTCAGCAGAATCTCGAAGGAAAGTAGAATGTATTAAAAGTGGAGTACACATTTCCTCTCATTTCCTCTCCTTTTCAACGAAGGTAGAGAACGCAACTCCGCTTCAAACAAAAATCTCGGCAAACGTATTAGGAGAAAGCATGTGTGTTAGAGGCTGCTGGGCTCCGAAAATACACTTTTTCAACCTGCTTCCTTTTTATATCCTCATCAAATCACTGCCTGCAGCCATCTTTCAATATTCTTTAGAGTTTCTTTCGCAATTTTTTCCGTTCTCACTGAAAATTATTATTGTCAGTAGCATTCGAATTCCTATTTATGTGAAGGTTTGAAGTAGGCCTATCTCTTCGACAATGCACGTAGTTTGAAATACAGGGAAATATCCAAAATGTTTAACATTTATATATTCTAACAATATTTTCAACATGTTTAGAATTTCAACATGAGTATAATTTGTGGACTTGAGTGAAATTTTTTATATTTTTTGTGATTTTGAAGGAAGATTTGGGCTTGGATTTGTATTTTGAAATTAATTAATCTGATAAATCCAAAATTATTGTAATACATACATTTTTTGAACTCGAAATAGTGTGTGAATTAAGTTATTATTTACATAACTTCTAGACCGTGTATTCCAAATTAAGGTTTAAAGCAATTTTGGGCGAATGCCTGTTGTTTTTTTCTGCGTTGTATCTATTGTCTATGAATAAATAAAATAAAATGAAATTATATAAAAATGTTGGAATAATACTCCAAGGTGGAGCTGAGCTACACAGGGTTTGATCTTCTGTGTTGTAGTGAATCTAAAGGTCTCACAATATAATAAAGAAAGAATACACAGCTACAAATCTTATTTATTTATTTATCCAATCATTCAGAATTACACAACTCACAGAAAAGTACCACAGGCTTATAAGCCCAAAACGTTATGTGTCACTTAACATTCATTAATTAATTACACACTCAATTTACAATTCAAAACACACAAAAATCATTTTCAAACTAAAAAATACTTCGAAATTAAACTAGATCAATCACAATTAATTGGAAAACTCCAAACTTTGAAAAAACTATAAAATTTTGAGACCGAAAAGACAAACACACTATTTTCCTTAATAGAGGGTAACCCATGCAAGGGTCAAATTGGAAAGTTGACAAACTGGAAACTGACCAACTAAAATCTTGAAGAATTTTAAGTATGCTCATAACCATCCTTGGTAAATGAAGAATCTATATGGAAAATTTCAAGTTAATCAGTCCAGTAGTTAAGACGTGATGATTCGTCATTCGTGAATTTCTTATCTTGTACGAGTATAAGCCATTTTTTCCTTTATTATATTATATATGAATTCAGTGATATGGAAATCCTTCTTCATTCTTTATTGATTCATACAATAAGTATATCAATGATAAGGAGAGAAGAAATAAGGTTAACTTGTGATATTCCCCTCCCAAAATTAGATAAGGCTACACATAGCCCGAAATAGGTTGAGTCTCGTGGTTGTTTACTTCAAAATAGTTATTTGTGCAACTAGTGCGCAAAGTGACAGTTTGCTGCACCGAAAGAAACGTTTACGCCCGAGCCGTAGGCGAGGGCGGAATGGTTTCTTGAGTGCAGCAGAGGAGCTTTGCGCACGTATTTCACATTAAGTTTTTCCTACAGTTACCATTGAATATGAAAAGTGGGTAATTATGGGTAAAATTGCCTGAAATGCATCAAATGTTTTTCTGTGTAATTTTATTATTGATAAAAACCTTAATCCTAAAATCCTAAAGTCCTCGTTGTCCTTGGTTATAATATATAATGAATAATAATTAGCGCGTTGTGCTTCGTTGCAGCTCTGCTCACTATAGCAGCCCAGTCACTGTTACCAACTTCATTTTGATTTTGCTGCACTGTTGCTCCATATAACCTACTAAGTATTTTGCGTTGCCATGTTGCAAATCTGGAGTGCAGAAAAATTTTTCCCGCACTGGAGCGGAAAAGTGATTCTTTGCGTTCTGTAATCAGTGCAGCAATGGCCACTTTTCAACGTAACTGTAGGAAAATGTTATTTATTCGAGATACATATGAGAGCACAATGATAATATTCCATAATTTGATGAATCCTTAATTATTTTCACAGAGTAGGTTTTCAAATTTAGATGCTTCAAAACCAAACATGAAATAAATATTTCACATTGATACCACTAAAATAGGAAATATTCACATATTGAAGAAATAATTTTGAAGGAATGAAAAAGCAAACTCAATCTATAAATGAATAGAACTATTTTAAAGTATCACATACACTCAATGAAAGAGTTAATAATATCACGAGTTTATCCCTAGTGAACTGAGAACTTGAATGTCAGAAATCAAAAACATAATTTGCTATTTGAAAACTCTGCCATTGTTGCTCAAGCTTCAGTCATAAAATGAGACAATCTTAGGGTGACAATCTTTTGTATGAGTTGACTCATTTTTCTTCAGTATACTACAGATTGATAAAAACCAAAACGAAAATTTCTCAACTTTCTTCAAGATTATTGTGACAATATTTTGCTTTGTTTCATTTGAACGTTCCAATCAGTATTGTTCCAACTCATTCAATCTACTACCATATATTCCATTTGAATAAACAAAGACATTTATATCAATGTACCTGAACTTTTTCTCTTTTCATTTTTGACTTGTGCAACTTACAATATAATAAGAATTATCAATTACTATAATTAATTATTAATTATAATTATTAATACTATAATTAATTACTATAATTAATTAATAATTACTTACAATTATAATAAGAATTACCCTTGAATTTATCAAGCAATTTATTCAGCATCGAGGATTTATTCAACTTTTTTCCTACCTCTCTAGAAAATATATTAGTGCGGTATTGTCAATATTTATGTCCTCTCCTTTTTATCTTGAATACATATGCCTTGAGCTGTCATTGTGCACGTTGAAAGCCTACTATTATTCTGTATATTTAGATGTGTTCTAACTTGTCTATTTGTACAAATAAAGGTATTATTATTATTAATAATAAATATGTAGAAAATAAATAATATGTAGCCTACGTTTCTTATCAAATTATTCTTACGTATTCTTATCATCAGAGCATAACTAATTGATTATAATCAATACCATCAGGGATTCAATGCATGAGGTCAAGTCTATGATCTGATAAGAATAATAGAACTTTAGTATGAAAGTGTAACATTTTTCAAAAGCTTTCCCATTATCTTCTACCCATCTTTCTTTGTACAACAGAACTGTTTCACAATGAACTTCCCAATACATCCAACGTGTTTCTAAACCAATCTCAAGTAGTTTTGTACAAAGCTGTCGTGAGTAGACACTGTTCAAGTTTCCATTATATTCAAGTTTCAAATCATCATTCCAGCAAGCTTTATTGCCACTAATCGTAGTGTTGTAACTGACTTATAATGTCACCACGACACAGGACAGCTACTGGAACAACTTCAGAAATTACTCGCTGTAAACAAAGATGGTGGGATAATTTCGCAGTAGTGCAATCACTGTGTAGTGCTTTTCCACGAAGGGTGTTCCAACATTTCAATTCCAATTATTATCTCCAACCTGTCCGTTTCACTGTGTCTAGTTGATTTTGCATTTTTCATGAAGGAGAAAGTAAAACTATATCGTATGTTTATGCACGGATAAAATAAGTGATAAGTAATAAGTAAGTCCTCTCTGGTGTATGTTACATTCTTGCAATATATATTGGTGATACAGAAATGTATTATTTCAAAAAATTTACTCTCGTTTGGATTAAAAAATGAGTATTAATCATTAACATTTTCGAAACTGCACAATTTGATAGTTATTTAGGCATTGAGATGAGATTAGATCAGGGAAGTCCGTTCTCGAAATATTTCAAACTTTACAAACTTCAAGGCAATAAACTACTGAGAAACTTAATTAAATTAGATGAGATTTCTTCATTGATGTGATTCACAATATGCTGGTTTATACACTGATTCACAATGAATTACAATATAGCTGATGGAATTTCACAAAGGTTCTTTGATCAGAATGATGATTTAAATTACACTGATATAATTGACCGAGCGAAGTGAGGTCTAAGATTCAAGTTGACGGTTTGGCATTTCTCTTGATGTTTGAATGTTTATATGTTGCGCATTTACGGCGGAACGCGGTAATAGATATCCATGAAATTTGACAGGTATGTTCCTTTTTTAATTGCGCGTCGACGTATATACAAGGTTTTTTTGGAAATTTTGCATTTAAGGATAACATAAAAGGAAAAAGAAGCCTCCTTCATACGCCAATATTAGAGTAAAAATAAGACTATAGAATTATTATTCATCATAAATCAGCTGACAAGTGATTATACAGATGTGTGGAGAAGCCAGTCTATTGCTGTATTTCCATAAGGTCAATAGTTCCAATCAGATACTTGTATATGAGAATACTGCGTGAGGTCTAATGTTCACAGAACTACTAGTAATATTGTAATGTGACTACATGGATCGGCGATGTTTCAACAGATAATTATCGACTCTCCGAAAAAGATGTGAAATAATATCAACATTAAACACGAACTTGAGGGAGGGTGAGAAAGTGAGGATGAGGAGAATGAGAAAAATAGAGTAGAAGCGGCAGAAGATGGAAAGATATAGGAAGTTGTAACAAATGACTTAAATAGATGATTTTATGATTTGAACTGCAACTCTAGATACTATTATGTGGAAAGAAAAATAAAAAAGTATCAGAAGAAAAATAATGAAATAAGATACCAAATCATAGTGACACTTGAAAATAGAGGAGCTAACGAAGCCGACTAACTCAAGCCTACACTTCCTATTGGTCGAATCGTCCGGACCGCCTTTCGCTTCTCATCGGTCGGCGAGAGCCAATCAAAAGCGAGCATGGAGCCCTATCAACTCTGTACAGTTGTGTGAGATAGTTAGCAGAGTCCGACACTATATAAGTCCAGGTTGCAGGAAAGCCTGTAAAATTTTAACCATCTTTTCAAAACAGCCTTCTCTGATTGGTTCTCGTGAAATTAATCATGGTTAAAATTGAACTGGCTTTTGTACACCGGGCCGGTTGGCTGGCAGAATAAAGTGGGCCTGATCATACCGAAAATATACTTCCTCGTGTATTGATCGTAGAGATTTTGAAACAAGGGTGATTTAGAGAAAATTTTATTCAGATCTGCATATACGAGAGAGAATACTCTTCATTGTTCGTCTATTATATTATGATTATATTATCTATTATTAATTATATTAATTATATATCAATTATATTAATTATTATTAATTATATTGTCTATTGATATTATAATTATATTATCGAGGTTCACACTAGAGAGGAAGGAGCATACACTGGATCAGCTCGATCCCAGCTAACCCACTATTATCCACTTAATCAATCGAACGGCAATGTTCCATGAGCATATAATAAATGAGACTAAATTAAAATTGAATAAAAAGACTAAGAAATTGTCAAAAAACACAGATTTCATTGATAACTGGAACTGATTTTACAGAGGTTGACAATTGTGTAACAATCGAAACTGGTCTTCTAGCTATCAATGAAATCTGTGGTTTTTTGACAATTTCTCAGTCTTATTCAATATGAATAATCAGCACAATATCAATTTCTCAACTACACAAAAAGTAGATTAAAATTGTTTTGTAGCCCTGAATATTCTCAATTCCAATTACATTTCCCACTCAGCACCAGTACAAAAATCACTGGTAACCTTTAAAAAGCCCGCATCTGCTTCAGACCAAAATCGCATCTGCAAAAAAGTCGCCGCAACACGCTGTAGCTACAAAGAGATGCGGGCAGAGTCGCTCTGTGTGAAACCGCGCGCTTATGTTTGTGCGTTTGTTAATAGCTGAGAAGGAGAGGCAAATTGCAGCGATATTTACTCTGGCCAAACAAGTGAGTTTTCCCTCTCTGTTTTCCCTTACTCAAGCGCTTCAATAGAATTTACTCAACGGGGTTGTGCTGATTTTTCTGCGTGTGTAAGTTAATTGTGTATGTGTAGCGAGATTCACTTAGAAGTGGCAGCATTCCTTCACTAAGTAGAAACTGGCTTAATGTTCATTTTTAAATTTTATATATGATTTAAATATGTAAAAATAAATATGTATAATGATAATATAATTTAAATACGTATAAAATGTGATAAGTTTCTTATAAAATATACATGGACACATTTTATAAGTAGCATCAAAAAATTGGCTTGTGGATAACGTATTTATTGTAAGTTTATTGATGTAGCTATATTGAAATTCAACTTATTAAGTCAGCACCTAATGAACATTGATTTGCTGTCCTCGTCTATCATTAGTCTGAACAGATAACTCTATACTTTTCCAATCTCTCACCTTTCGATGCCACATCAAGTTTTAGGCTATGCTACGAAGGAATATATAATGAACTAATATGGTGATGACCACGTTATAATAGCAGTGTTTGATTAATAATGGTAGGCTATTCTATCCTTGTCTTTCATTCAACAAAGCGTATAGCGCTATCTCTTTCTCGCTTTACTTTGTTGCCAGATCGTCTTTTAACAATGTAGAATTGATGAATAGTTTACAAAATATTTCATCTTAATTATGTAAATTCATTATGAGATTATTGAAAAATATAGTTTATTGCTTAATAAAATATAATTGAACGAGAATGAACAGTTAATTTTACATCAATAAACCTGTAACAGCTACCGTCTATAGAAGACAATTAACAAGGCAGAGGATCGGCAACGTTTTTCTCCTATCTTTCTCCACTGCCATTATAACGTGGACCACACTATTGAATATAAACTCTCAATAATCAGAAATTATTATTTATATTGAGGAAATATATTTCCATGGTGGATATGATGTATTTGAGATATTATAATTGTTTTTATCAACAAGAATATGAATCATTATTATATCACATTTAACTTTGGGATAGCTTGAATCACAGCTATTCACTATAGAAGGCAGGGAAAAAAGAGAATGACAACGATGCCATCCTATCATTTCCACTGATTGATAACGTAAAACTCAGTACAGGTGTGTAGCCTTTAATGTGACAATAATGGAATGAACAATTTATGGAATGAACAATGGTAAATGTCACCTACATGGATGTCACCTCCATGGATAACCCATTCCATGGAGGTGACTAAATCTCAATGGAAGTGAAATGGAATTCATGAAAATTATGTAGTTTTAAACAAATTTATAATAATCAAAATTGTATGTCAACTTATAAACATTTTTCGAGGGTTATGTTTCTCTGGAATAAACAATGAGAACATGTCACCTCCATGGAATGGGTTATCCATGGAGGAGACTTGGAATTCAATAAAATAATGTACTTTGAACAAATTAACAATAATCAGGATTGTATGTTTACTTATTGACATACTTTGAGGGTTATAATGCTCTGGAATGAACAATGAGGGAATGTCACCTCCATGGATAACCCATTCCATTGAGGTGACTTGGAATTTGATAGAATTATGTAGTTTCAACAATTTAATAATAATCAAAATTGTATGTTTACTTATAAAATTGTATGGATCAACATACTTTGAGAGTTATGTTTCTCTGGAATGAACGAAGACGAAATGTTACCTTCATGGATAACACATTCCATGGAGGTAACTAGATATCCATGGAGGTGACTTGGAATTCAATAGAATTATGTAGTTCTAACAATAATTTAATAATAATCAAAATTGTATGTTTACTTATAAAATTGTATGGATCAACATACTTAGAGAGTTATGTTTCTCTGGAGTGAACGAAGAGGGAATGTTACCTTCATGGATAACACATTCCATGGAGGTGACTAAATCTCAATGGAGGTGACTTAGAATTCAAAAAAATTATGTAGTTTTAACAAATTCACTATAATCAAGATTCTATGTTTACTTATCGACATACTTTGGGGGTTATATTTCTCTGGATGAACAATGAGGAAATGTCACCTCCATGGATAATCTATTCCATGGAGGTGACTCAGAATTCTATAAAATTATTTGGTTTTAACAAATTTATTATAATCAAAATTGTATGTTCACTTTTCAACATACTTTGAGAGTTCTGTACAATAATTAATAATTTACAATAATTAAAATTTGTACGTCATTTTACTAACATTCTTTGAGAGTTATTTTCCTCTGGGATGAACAATGAGGAAATGTCTCCTCCATGGATGTTAACTTTATGGATAACCCATTCCATGGAGGTGACTGGATCTCCATTGAGCTGACTTAGAATTTGATAAAATCATGTGGATTTACTAAATTCACACTCATCAAAATTGTATGTTTAATTATTGACATTCTCTGAGACTTATATTTCTCTGGAATGGACAATGGGGAAATGTCACCTCCATTGACAACCCAATCCATGTACAATAAAATTATGTACTTCAAACTAATTCACAATAATCAAAGTTTTATGTTTACTTATTGACATTCTTTGAGGTTTAATTCCCACTGAAAAAGAAATGAAGAAATGTCACCTCCATGGATAACCTTTTCCATGGGGGTGACTAAATCTCCTTGTAAGTGACTTAGAATTTAATAAAATTATGTAGCTTTAACAAATTTACAATAATCAGAATAATTGTATGTTTACTTATTGACATACTTTGTGGGTCATATTTCTCTGGAATGATAGGATAAACAATTAGGAAATGTCAACTCCATGGATAACCCATTCCATAGAGGTGACTTGGAATTCAATAGAATTATATACTTTAAACAAATTTACAATTATCAAAATCGTTTGTCTACTTATCAACATACTTTGAGATTTATGTTCCTCTGGAATGAACAATGAGGAAATGTCACCTCCATGGAAAAATCATTCCATTGAGGTGACTAAATCTCCATGGAGGTGTCTTAGAATTCAAAAAAATCATTTTTTTTTTGACAAATTTACAATAATCAAAATTAATGTATATTAACTTATTAACATACTTAGAGGGTCATGTTTCTCTTGAATGGACAATGAGGAAATCTCACCTCCATGGATGTCAACTCCCAGGATAACCCATTCCAAGGAAGTGGCCTAATCTCAATGGAGGTGACTTAGAATTTGAAGAAATTATGTAGTTCTAACAAATTAATAATAATCAAAATTATATGTTAAATCATACTTCAAGGGTTATGTTTCTCTGGAATGATCAATGAGGAAATGTCAAGCCCATGGATAACCCATTCTATGGGGGTGACTTGGAATTGAATAAAATTATGTAGTTTCAACAAATTTACAATAAACAGAATTGTATGTTTACTTATTGACATACATTGAGGGTTATATTCCTCTGGAATGATGAGATAAACAATGAGGAAATGTCACCTCCATGGATAACTCATTATTTATTATTATTATAAAATATTTATCTTATATTATCATCATTCCAAAATAATTTATGATATTATTATATTATAATAATAATTATATCAACATAACTGTGTGAGTCTATGGGTGTGTGCAATATGAGTGAGGGTGTAAGTGTGTGTTCCTTTCATCAGTGGCTTTTGTTTGCAATTGAACTGAATTCGCAATTTTTGTTGTTTGTTTGAAGACCGTAGCGGAAACTTGACGGGAAATTCGATGAGTATTGTATCGAGTTTTGATTGGCTGTTCCGTGTTTCGTGTGGTGAAGCTTTTTCCAGGTTTAATGAGTTTGTTGTCCTCTACAGGCCCGGCCCCAGGGGTGGGCGGACTGGGCGGCCGCCCCAGGGCGGCAGATTTTTGGGGCGGCAAATTTTAAGGAACGGAAAATTTAAAAATACAAATAGATAATAAAATCATAATATTAAATATGAATAGTAAAATTATATAAGAAGCTTTTCCAAACTCAAGCTAATGAAGACATATCTAGAATCAACAATGTCCCAGGAACGTTTGAGTGGTGTAGCGAACATAAAATAGCTCAGTCCCTAGATCTTGAAGAATTTGGAGAAGGCAAAGAATTTTCTTATGCAAAGATCAAAACGAGTTCTACTCAATCAAACAGGTGTAATGCTAATTACTTAGGAAGTTAAGTAGCCTAATACTCTCTTGTAGTCTCTTTATTTAGAACTACTGTCTATATTATGTATTGTTATTGGGTACCGTGACTGTTCCAAACAGAAAAATAGTTTAATCAGATATTTTGTGTTACTGTTCCCCAATATTTATATTTGTCAAATACTTGTTTAAATGTCAATCTTAACTTAAACAGCTTATAACCTTCAGGTAAATTTTTTAGAAAACAATTAGACGGGATACCTGGTGTGGGGGGGGCGGTTGCCGATTTCGCCCAGGGCGGCAAAGTCCCTAGGGCCGTGCCTGGTCCTCTATATTATAGAGCTCATATCACTATATTTTATTCATAGAGGCCTATTAGGACTGAAAAATTACACGAAGAATTATGATTCATCTCCATTCACCAATTGATACTCACGTGATAATAGTGGAAATTATATGATAGCATAGTTGTTGTTAATCACCTTCTCTAGTTAATTAGAGTGATAATACAGTGGATGACTGCGATTCATTTATTTATCTCAGTAGATCTACTTTAATATTGATAATTGAATAAAATCTGAATCTCTGTACCCTTTCAAATTATCGATTAATACATCTATTCATATTAAAAGTAGCCCAGAAGAAAGAGAAAATTTTAATAATTGATTATTGATTCAAATATATCTTGTATATATTACATTCACTTATAAAATGTATCTTATCAATATTAATTAATACATTTTCATGATTGAGTTCAAAAGTTCCGATAGTTTATTAATGTCTCTAGACTGTGTATTCCAAATTAAGGTTTAAAGCAGTTTTGGGCGAATGCCTGTTGTTTTTGCCTGCATTGTATTAAAATTTATTGTCTATGAATAAATGAAATGAAATGTCTACGTAGTCTGAACACAGTTTGTCGAATATGTGCAGTTCTCTGCAGAAAAGAATTGAGTTATCTGTTTTATCTAATAACAGAGAAGGATAGCAAACTAATGTTAATCAGGTGCTGTCTTCACTTTAATTGTCCATGCTGTAAGCAAGATGTGCCTTCATCAAATATTTAAGGGTGGGAAAATGAAAAACAAGAAAGATCGTGCAGGTTTTTGATATTAAAAACAAATTAATAAATTATTTATTACAAAATTAGAATTAGAATTTTAGAATTAGAATTAGAATTTACAAAATAATAATCAGATGAATATTTCAGGGGCTACTTGCTTTGCTGATCTGTGATCGTTCAGTTTATGATAATAATAAATAAATAAAAAAAAATACCATTTAGAATAATAGATCTGAAAAATAAAAAAAAATGTACAATTAACTATTATCTCACTTCACCTTAATAAGAGTCCCTTGGCCTGCTCTTCAGGGTCCAGTTAAAACACTCCCGAATTTAAATAAAAACAAACTCTGCCAGTTGATTGAATCAAAAACACCAGCTTCTCCTACAAGATTCAAATTCTGAAAATACAATTATGTAGGTTTCAACTGCCCGGACTGCGACAGCCTATAATTGAATTCTCAAGACAGAATCCTCCAGGTAACCAATGCCTCAACTCAACAACTAACATCACGAACGGTTCAAGTATACGGGCCTCGAAAGAAGAATTCCAAATCTATTTATGTGAAAAACACATGCATCCTTGATTCACAGACCAAAAGTCAACTCACTCTTGTTTGTATAGCATGGAGCTAAAAACCATAATATTGCCTTCACGAAACGTGATAAAACACACGTTTCATCTTTGTACATTGAAGATCTTCTCGCTTTATCAATTATATTTAATAATTGAATCAGCGACCAGATTTCCAATTCACAAAATAATATTTCAAAAATTGAATAGGTTTTGATGTCATGTATGACAATGCTGATTGTAATAAATTATACTTCCACATTGTGTCAACATGTTCGGCTACTTCCATTGATAATTGCTGTTTTTTGATCCTTCGATGGAATCGGAATCTGAATAATATTGTATCGGAAAACGAATGTGCAAGCCAATGCAAGCGAATCTTGTTTTATTACGACAGAGCCTGATACATACATTCATGAATAATGAGTGTACCCTCATACATTGATGCATAAATGACTCGACAGATTAAATAATAAAAAACCTCAAATGTCAAATGAGGAATAGTATGAGTAGAAGGAGAAACAGAGAGAAGAAGAGTTTCTTGGTATCGAGGAGGAGAGATGAGTATGGGATGTCGTGTAGGAGGAGTAGTTGGTGGTGAAGGAGGTAGAGGAGCAAGATGAGAAGGAGGAGGAGAAGGAGGAAGAGGAGAAAGAGGAGGAGGAGGACGAGAAGGAGGAGGAGAAGGAGTAGGAGAAGGAGGAGGATGAGGAAATAGTGTAGAATGTAGATTGTACATCAGGCATTTCCTTGAGGGGAAAATTCGAAATATGCCTTGAACTATAATATCGTGCTAGGAACGGTGTGAGTTTGGATGAAGTCAATGTGATAGATACAAGTATGCGATTCTTAATACTAAGATACTATAATAATTCTGGAAACACACATTCTTAGCTGTTCTAAATCTGGGGGAATCCAGATATGTGAATATCCTAGTGGAAAAATGTGAAGAAGAAGGAGTTATATGAATTAGTTGATTGACATCATTGAATGAAAAGATTAAGAAATTGTCAAAAACCACAGTTTCAATTGATAGTTAGAAACACCGGTTTCGGTTGTTACACCAATGTTCTGATAAACTCGAAGTTTATAAACTCTGATGAGTTTATCAGAGATTGACATTGGTGTAACAAGTATCAGAAAAATCTGTGGTTTTTGTCAATTTCTTAGTCTTTCTGTATAATACTAGCTGTCAGGCTTGCTCCGCTCGCCATATCCGTCTAGCCTGGACCCCCGACTGGATCGTCCTAACATATGATTGTCCTACAAATGAAAAAATGCAGGCAAGCGAAGCGAGCCTGCTGATCTCACTCTTGGACGATCCAGTCGGGGGTCCAGGGGGCGGAGCCCCTTACTAGACTAAACGTCTGACTAAACGGATATGGCGGGCGAAGCGAGCCTGACGGCTAGTAATATAATATTCCCAGGAATAGCTCTGATTGAAGTAGCAGTGCCCAATCAATTTTTCCGCGATGAATGCATTTCAATCTTCAACTTGGTGCCAACCTAACAAAGTCAACTCAACTTAATGCCAACCTGACAAAATTATTAATTCAGTTACCAGTTAACAACTGTTTCGAAGAGGTATTCTCTCTAGATTATAGTTCTATATTAACAAATGGTATGGACATTTTTCAATTATAATTAAAGAGAATAAGAAGAATATACATGCTAAAAGACGAACTTTAAACCCTTAAAAACCACCCTTAGAGTTAAAATATTGCCTAAAGATTTCTTAGTGAGCCTCTAAAGGGCCAACTGAACATACCTACCAAATTTGAACGTTTTTGGTCCGGTAGATTTCTAGTTCGGCGATTGAGTGAGTCAGTCAGTCAGTCAGTGAGTGAGTGCCATTTCGATTTTATATATATAGATTAATAATTACCACAATATTAACTTCCCAACTACACAAAAAGTTGATTGACATAAATTAAGAATAATAGTCAAGATTAAAGCTTCAGATTCTTGATCAATGGAAAAGTGGTCTCACATTCACAGGTTTGTAATCCACTCTTGTGTAGCTCTAGATTGGAAAAGAGAAGGAGAACTAGAGTGAGAACGACGAACTAGAACGCTAACCACACCGAGTTCCGATATTGGAAAACGATTCAGTCAAATTGAGTGCGAGTGCGACCGAAATGAGCCGTTCGCTTCAAAAAAGAACTAGAATCGATACAGCGATTCGCCTCAAATTGAGTGATCACCGAATGCAGTTCAAATGAGTCACAGTTCTTTTTCGAATCACATTAAATTCGCTGGTTTCCTCCATTCAATACTTTACCTCAATAGAGTTCACTGGCCGATACTAGGAGATTGTACAATACTTGCAGTAGGTAACTGCTCGCTTTCAGAACAAGTAACAATGATCCCTAACAAATAGAGTAACAAGTAACAGATAGATCTCTACTGTGAGCAATATGTTGTGGGGGGTCATCAGTTTGACGGGAGGATACTTGCACCCCTTGTTACCTCCTCATGTAGTCCTGCAGTCCCCTTCTTGTTCTCCTGTAGTCGCCCTTTTTTACGCTTCTCGGTTAGCCAATACAGAACAATTGGGGAGCGATTTCCGGTGTTTTATTCTTTTTTAGAACGGGAGATTAGTTACCTCTTTTACAATACTCTGTGTTACCAAGACAATACAACTTTCCTGGTCACTGTATTGACCAATGGGTGATTCCGACGTCATGGTGAAAGCTTATGAGAGTTGGGTATACGATTGAACCACGATATAGTATATATCAAGGGGCCGATCAAAAAATGTACTACGAGGTCCATACTAAATGGGAGTTTAGAATTATATCTAGAGTGAATGTTGAATATATATGTACAACCGGAAGACATTATGTAGAAAATATAATTTCAAACAATATGTGAGCTCACTAACCAAATGTATTTGCACACCCACTCTGAATCTATCAGGCTACTACTACTACACCTGCTTTAATACATGGGTTTCCCATAGTTCAGTAGTTAATTTCCAAAAAAATCAATTTCCTTCACATTTGTATTGAATTTCAAAAATTTTATTTTCAAATATGATGTACATTCTATTAATTAGACTGCTTGTTGTATTTTGATGGGAATAACATTTATTTATTGCTATTATTGTTATTACATTTAAGAGGAGAAAAATTATAATTGAAGGGTTGGATTTGTGGAAGATTTACTTCATTGGAGTTTTGTATACATAGGGGTCTATATTTATCAAAATGTAGAATTGCAGATTTATACTCGCCATAAATTTACTATATCACGATAAAGGGTTTTGTGTACTATTAAGGGATTCTGCACACTTGGAGTGTACTGTTGAGGGGCTTATTGATTTTTCCCAAAACAGCGAAAATGTACTATTACGAGGCTCCAGGCCAAAATGATGTACTATGTAATGTCTTTCTAACATTTAGCTATGGACGTTTCAGGAGATTGCAGGAAAAATGTGAGTTGTGTGTGATAATTTCAACTATCGCACATAACAGAACAAACTTCATAGGGCTCCGTGCTTGCTTCTGATTGGCTCTCCTCTATCATTGAGGAGCGAGAGGCGGTCCGGACGAGTCGACCAATAAGAAGCGTAGGCTTGAGTCAGTAAACTTCAAGCTAGGTCCTCCATTTCGATCTGTGACTTCTGTAAAATTGGTGTGATTCATTATCTTGAATAAGCTATATATTGTTTCCAACATGAATTTCTCTCTCCGATCCACTCTTTTTCATTTTTCATGCAACCATCATGATTTGCGATAAACATTTTTCATAGGGAGAAATCTGTGATGATGCATGATCAAAAATCACAATAATTCAGCTGCTGTCAGCGAGATTTTCAATTGAATGCAATGATGTTGGTAGTTGATAACTGAATGCAATTTGAACTATTTCTCTTCAAACTCTTCTACTTTCAAACAGCTCACAGAATATCAGTAGCATTTTGAGTGAGTTCTCCAGCCCCGGGGGTTCACTATAGTTATTTCATTATTATGTCAAGAGACGTAATAATGTAAATGAATTACATTATGTTACTAAATGTTACTATAATTACATATGTACAGTGAATTGTAGATTAATAATTACATGAATCATCTCTTTTTCTTTTGAGTTTTTAAATTATTATGAATTCATTCTAGTTTTTCTACTCTCTTAGTATTTCACTCTTAGTACTTCTTCTTTTCGGATTGAAATTTTATTGTTTTTTTTTTCTAGTTTTTCATACATTCCATATGTTTCTTTTTTCTTTATTATATTTTTTCTATTTTCGACTGAATCTCAAGCCACTAATTATAGCCGACTGATTACTCGTTGCCATCGCTCAAACTATTTAGTTTTGCTGGTAACGCCAATGATAATATTATAATCAATGTTTAAATGGAAAATATTTTAATTTTAAGTATATGAAAATTTTTATATTTTTCACATTTGTAAAGTTGTGTTTAATGATTTTGGCAATAAATATTTCTTTCTTTCTTTCTTTCTTACGTGAAGTTCAGTGAAGTGAAGTTCAGTGAAAATGAATAATTCTACAATAATTACAATATGAGTGAAAACTCTCTTGTCATGACAACAGCTCATGTGAATTGATCTAATGAGTAAGTAGATCAGAGAGAGTTATAGGAGGGTTGAGCGAAGAAAGATAATAATTTTCCTTTTTATGAAGACAACCAGCAATTTTTTAACAATATCATTTTTGAATGTCTTTCATTTTTAAATCTGAAAATTATCATTTTGGATATCATTCATTTCAACTATGATTTTTTGAATGATATTTGAGAGGGACAGAATCAACCAATCTCGCAAACTAGCCTATCAGAGATTATTCAATCATGGTGACAGCTAGTATGAGTTATGGGAGCTCACTTCAAGTGAATTCAAACCAATGAGAGAGGGTTGATTCCGTTGTCATGGTGACAACCAATCAGAGATTCAAGAAATCAGACAGTGTTCAAGAAAGCATGAAAGAGAAAGAAGTAGCCAAAAGAATACGAGTAGAAATATAGAGCAGGATGGTAACTATGGACTGGGAAACTAATAGCATAGAGAAACAAGAGCATAAGTTATTGGTCCTTACGCTATTGTTTCTCTATAGCTATAGATATCTTCTTCTTCTTTTCTGAATGCCTTCTCCATTGAGGAGGTTCGCTATAATCAAGTGAATTTATACCTGGTACACCGCCGATCTAAGAAGGTCATGTATCGTGCAATATATTAAATGCTTCCCCAGGTTTCTCAACCAAGACATTGACATTCTTCTACATCACACCACAGACAAAATAAGTAATAATTAAGTATTAATTTACTTCCTCAATGGTCACACTAAGCGATTACTAATACTCACTGAAGCTATAGATATAGATTATTCATATACACGTAGTAGATCTGTCTAATGAATGCTTATACTCATTGGTTATAGCTTAGGGAGTTTCAATAACTATGGTATTTCAAATAAAACACAAAAAATACAGAGGAACAATTCATTACAGATTCGGAAAGGATTGCGCGTTATCCCGAACACGGGAAAAACGACGAAGACAACTATGAGAAGAATGAGAAAGATGAAGAGGGATGAATACAATGAGAATGGGAGAAGGGAAAAGGTTATCGTAAAGCGTGAAGCAGAGCAGAAAGACGACCGTGAAAATCAGATACGACCTTGACCCAATTCAGAGCCTGCTGAAAAGGTGCAAAATCGATAACGCAATGGTATCCTGTTGCAGCAGACAGAGGGACCAATTCAGAGATAGTTGGAGTGAGGGAGTGAGTGAGTTGGAAGAAGATAGAATGTGAGAGGGAAGTAATCAGGGAGAGCGAATGTTAGTGAGTGAGAGAGAACGAGAGAGACATGGAGTGAGAGAGGGTGTGAGTATGTGGGTGTGTTAGTGAGTGGGATATTATATGAGTTGCGAGAGTGGAAATGAATATGAGAGGGTTGTGAAAATAGAAAGGCATTGGTCGTTTTCTGTGTATTGGAATACTGGTAGAATAAAGTTTGCTTTTCGGTAATTCTTCCAAATTATATCTTTAATATGTGAATATTTCCTATTTGTGACCGAGCGAAGTGAGGCCTAAGATTCAAGTCGACGGTTCAACTTTTCACTTAATGTTTACATGTTTAAATGTTTATATGTTGCGCATTTACGGCGAAACGCGGTAATAGATTTTCATGAAATTTGACAGGTATGTTCCTTCTTTAATTGCGCGTCGACGTATATACAATGTGTTTGGAAATTCTGCATTTCAAGGATAGTATAAAGGAAAAAGGAGCCTCCTTCATACGCCAATATTAGAGTAAAAATCAGACTATAGAATAATTATTCATCATAAATCAGCTGGCAAGTGATTACACAGATGTGTGGAGAAGCCAGTCTATTGCTGCATTTCCATAAGGTCTATAGTTTCAATCAGGTACTTGTGGATGAGGATACTGCGTGAGGTCTACTGTTCACAGAACTACCGGTAGTTATGATAATGTGAAGTATTTCTTCTATTTCTGTTTTGAAGCATCTTAATTTGAAAATCTACTTTGTGAAAATACTTGAGGACTGAAAACTTCGTAAATTGAACAACTACAAGACTTAACCTATTTCGGACTATGAGTGTTATCTCAATATGGGAGAGGATTAGCACAAGGTTACCTTGTTTTTCCTCTTCATATAATTTTGTTAATGTACTTATTGTATAAATGGATAAAGATTAAAGCACACTCGAGCAGGAATTCTCTATTCTATTTATGGATCAAATTCGACTTGTGAGCATGATTTTGAAGCGCCTTGACAAGCCGAGAAGAATGAGCTGTAGTACGATGAGATCTGATCATTGTGTAAAAAGTTATGAATGATATTTTGATCCTTGAAGTGTTTTTATGTGTGCCTCTCCACTAAATTGAGTCCATCAAACGAGTGATTCTCATATAACATGATCCTATAAACTCATATTATTATGCGAAAATCCGATTTGATGACAATGGAGTTGGTGATGATTATTGAAGCTAAAAATAAGGTGTTGTTCAAAATACAAGGTGCATTGTTGTCAGGTGTACCTGGAAATTCACATGACATAGAGCGCTCTACCTGGTCTCAGATTCTAGAGCACAAAATTACGCTCAAAGTGATTTTACTTTCCTTGCCCTATTACCATAGGTAAGGAAAGTATTGCTTTACGAAAAAAATTAAGATACCCCAATTTCTAAATTTCTATACGTTTCAAGGTCCCCTGGGTCCAAAAAAGTGGTTTTTGGGTATTGGTCTGTATGTGTGTGTGTGTGTGTGTGTGTGTGTGTGATCCGACACGAACATTTTCGATCAAATACAATTCAAGATGGCGGCTAAAATGGCGAAAATGTTGTCAAAAACAGGGTTTTTCGTTATTTTCTCGAAAACAGCTCCAACGATTTTTATCAAATTCATACCTAGAAAAGTCATTGATAAGCTCTATCAACTGCCACAAGTCTCATATCTGTAAAAATTCCAGGAACACTGCACCATCTATGCAAAGTTGGAGTTTAGATTCTCAATTATAAGGCTTAAGATACAATTTAAACGAAAAATTTCAAGTGGAAAAGATTGAGAATAAAAATCTTTACAATTAATGTTCAGTAGCATTTCCACCTAAAATTGAAAAAAGCTCGAAATTCGAGAAAAAAAGATTATTCAATTGCAAACTGTTGGCAACTGTTGATTCTATTAAATCATTCACTATAAAGAGATAGCAGACTTCGTGTGTCTGCAGCGCTATTGTCCTATTGTCCTGTCACCAGCTGGCTCAGATCTTAGAAAAGTACACCTGCGATGCGCGGGAACACTAGCGTCAGTTGATCAATTTTCATAACGGCAAGGAAAGTTGTGTGAGTGCACCAAACCAGATTTTTGAATTATACATTTGAATGATAAAAATCCGAAGATATTGTTGATGGAATCTAAAATTTATTTTTTCTAGAAATCTTACTCATCTTTGAAAAATGGTAGCTCATTACTCATTGAAGATGAAGAGCTCCGAATAATCGCGGTTTATTCAGAATTTCATAATCTAAAAACATGCATGAGCAAATTATCCTGTTCGAATGCAGGATTTGATGAAAAAAGATGAAAACTGAAAAAATGAACCGGAAATACGAGGTTTTTAAAAACATTTACATGAAAAAAATTGGTTCTAGACTTCTCTTATGTATCCAAACGATATATTAAAAAATCAGAACTACAGTATAAATTGCAAGCACCAATAGGGACAGGATTACATGCATATGAAATTCGTGCTTTTTAAATAAACAAATTTTATGTTCACGACTCTGCAAGGTCGATATGGATGCATATAAGTCTATATGTGAGCTTGCATACTTTGGTATGCATTGCATGTACTGAACACTCTTAAATTGAAATGAATATTACACTTATTCTTTCTTTAATTTCTTTTTTTTCTCTCCTTCTTCTTATAGTTCTCCGTTCTCTCATTCTCCTACTTCATCTATTCCATATTCAACTTCTTCTTTTTCACCTTTCTCTTCTTCTTCTTCTTCTTCTTCTTCTTCTCCTCCTTTTTCTTCTTCTTCTTTTTCTTCTTCTTCTTCTTCTTCTTCTTCTTTTTTTCTTCTTCTTCTTTTTCTTCTTCTTCCTCTTCATCATCTTCTCCTTCTTCCTCTTCATCTTCTTCTCCTTCTTCTTCTTCTTCTTCTTGCTCTTCATCTTCTTCTCCTTCTTCTTCACCACCTTCTCCTCCTTCTTCTTCTTCTTCGACTTGTTCTCCATCTTTTTCTGCTTGTTCTTCTTCTCCTTCTTCCTCACCACCTTCTCCTCCTTCTTCTACCTCTCCTCCATCTTTTTCTCCTTGTTCTTCTTGTTCTTTTTCTCCTTCTTTTTCTTCTTCTTCTTCTTCTTCTTCTTCTTCTTCTTCTTCTTCTTCATCTTCTTCTTCATCTTCCTCTTCTTCTCCATCTTTTTCTGCTTGTTCTCCATCTTTTTCTGCTTGTTCTCCATCTTTTTCTGCTTGTTCTTCTTCTCCTTCTTCTTCACCACCTTCTCCTCCTTCTTCTTCTTCTCCATCTTTTTCTCATTGTTCTTCTTCTTCTTCTTTTTCTTCTTCTCCACCTTCTCCTCCCTCTTCTTCTTCTCCTCCCTCTTCTTCTTCTCCTTCTTCTTCTTCTTCTTCTTCTTCTTCTTCTACTTTCTCGTCTTTTTTGTTGCACCCTTCAATTGGAATAAATTTCATATTGCTGTCACGTGATGCATGAATGGCTTCTTTACTGCATGCTCCACGGGGCAACCTGAATCGTAGCATTGTATGTAATGAATAAGGCGAGGCGAGGAAGAATGTGGAGATGAGGAAATGGAGGAACAAGGAGGAGGGAGACGCCTGCCACCGAATGACGGAATGTGGTGACATGCTAATTTGAAATCAATGCATGCACTCGTATATCAGCACAGCAGGCAATGCATGATACGTGTAACCGGAAATAGGCTAGGTCAGTTTTGCTCAGAACGGTTAACACTGTCTGTGAGCTTCCAACTTATGGAAGAAAAGGAGGAGAAGATACAAGAGAGAGAAGAGGAAAATTGGAAAGAAGAGAGGATGATAGTGGCGAAAGAGCTGAAGAATAGAGTGAAGAAGAGAAGGATAATATGCTTGAGGAAAGAGAGGAAAATTGAAAAGAAGAGGTATTGATAGTGGCAGAAGAGCAGAAGAATATGAGTGAGAGAGGAGGTAGTTAAGGAGATTGATGGTACTGGATGGTATTGGAAATGATGATGATGATAATGATGATGATGATGATGATGATGATGATGATGATGATGATGAAGGAGAAGAAGGAGAAGAAGGAGAAGAAGGAGAAGAAGAAGAAGAAGGAGAAGAAGGAGAAGAAGGAGAAGAAGGAGAAGAAGGAGAAGAAGAAGAAGGAAAAGAAGGAGAAGAAGGAGAAGAAGGAGAAGAAGAGGGAGAGGAAGGAGAATAGGGAGAAACAGAAGAAGTAGCAGGAGAAGGAGAAGGAGAAGAAGAAGATAAAAGATGATGAGAAGGAGAAGGAGAAGAATAAGAAGAAAAATAAGAAAAAGAATAAGAGGAGGAAGAGGAACAGGGAGAGGAAGAGGAAGAGGAAGAGGATGAGGAAGAAGAAGAAGAAGAGGAAGAGGAAGACAAAGAGGACGAGGAAGAGGAAGAGGTAGAGAAAGAAGAGGTAAAATAGGAAGAGGAAGTGGAAGTGGAAGTGGAAGTGGAAAAGGAAGAGGTAGAGGAATAAGAAGAAGGAGGAGGAGAAGAAGAAGAAGGAGAAGAAGAAAAAGAAGTAAAAGAGGAGGAAAAAAGAAGAAGAAATAGAAGTTAGGAAGTAGTGAGAGATGTTTAGCAATTATTACTAGAGAGTGATAATGAAGAAGTAAAACGAAGAAAACAGAGAATGAGAAGTTAATTAATTGAGATGACAAACGGAGAACAATGGGAGTTGAAAGTACATAAGCAAGTACATAATAATTTTATGAAGAACACAATACTGTAAGAGGAACACTATTGGAGTACATTGAAAGAAAGACATAAGATGTTATAACAAGAACAAGATGAAGAAGAGAGAAAATAAAGAGATGAGAAGTAGGAAGAACGTATGTGAATAGAGTAGAGAGTCCAAAAGAAGTAGTACCTTAAAATTTGTAACAAATCACAAAACCAATCTTGTTTGGAAGTGCAGAAAGAGAAGTAGAAGATGATTGTGAAGAAGTAGGGTAGAGGAAGGGGATGGAAGAGTGAGAACAAAAATGAAAGAAGAAGAATCAAGGGGAAGATGAAGGGGAGGAGTAGAATGAGAACAAATAGAGGGAAAATACATTTCCGAAATATGTCAGATCATGACTTGAAACGTCACTCTTTGAAATTGATAAGTGTTGTAGTAAATTTAAATGAATGGAACCGTTCATGGGTAAAACCGCATAGTAATATATGCGACGGATAATTTTATTCAATATGTAAAGTAATGTGAGTGTTCATATCTGGAAAGACTTGAATAATAATAATGTAAGTCTTTGAGGTTATGTCAAAAAATAGTATGAGAACAAGAGGTTGTATGACTGTATAAGTTATTCAGCAGTGGAGTTCAATAAAGAGTGTAGCTAAAATCTCAAAAAAATTCAATAATTTTTATAACTATTCTTCAATATTTGAACTCATGATTTTTACTTTGCTTGCCCTATTAACATAGGTAAGGAAAGTATTGCTTTCGGAAAAAAATTTAAGGTACCCTAATTTCATGTTTTCTATACGTTTCATTACTTCCCTTGCCCTATTACCATAGGTAAGGAAAGTATTGCTTTCCAAAAAAATTCAAGGTACCATTATTTCATGTTTTCTATACGTTTCAAGGTCCCCTGAGTCCAAAAAAGTGGTTTTTGGGTATTGGTGTGTATGTGTGTGTGTGTGTATGAGTGTATGTGCGTCTGTGTACACGATATCTCATCTCCCAATCAACGGAATGACTTGAAATTTGGAACCTAAGGTCCTTTCACTATAAGGATCCGACACGAACAATTTCGATTAAATGCAATTCAAGATGGCGGCTAAAATGTCGAAAATTTTGTCAAAAACAGGATTTTTCGCGATTTTCTCGAAAACAGCTCCAACGATTTTGATCAAATTCATAGCTAAAAAATTCATTGATAAGCTCTATCGACTGCCACAAGTCCCATATCTGTGGAAATTCCAGGAGCTAAGCCCCATCTATGCAAAGTTTTATTTTGGATTCTCAATTATCAGTCTTCAAAAATTTAGTGGAAAAGATTCAGCATGAAAATCTCTACAATTTATGTTCAGTAACATTTTCAAATGAAAATAAGCTCGGAATTCGAGAAAATGTGATTATTTAATTATTGAAAACTGTTGGCAACTGTTGATTCTATTAAATCATTCACTATGAAGAGATAGCAGACCTGGTGTGTCTCAGTTTTATTTTCCTGTAATAATAATAATAATATCGAGTGACCTGGCTGGCTCAGGTCTGGTGTCAGAGTTTTCAGGTCGCAACTGATCAATCTCAGGTCCTCTGACATGACCTAACGACTGCTTGTTAGGCAGCCGGGACCGACGGCTTAACGTATCCATCCGAAACACGGGAGTGGCCCGAGATAAATATCTTGCCCGGGCCGGGATTTGAACCCGGGCCTCTGAATCATTCCTTTCATCAGCTGGCTCAGATCTTGGGATAGTAGACTTGAGATGCGCGGGAACACTAGCGTCAGTTGATCAATTTTCATAACGGCAAGGAAAGTTGTGTGAGTGCGCCACACCAGATTTTTGTTTAAAGTCTGTTTTGGAGGAATTACTCCAGACTTTAAAAAATATATTATTAGTTTCTCTTGCCTTATTTGGAATCCCCTCCCCCCATCCTGAAAAATTGAAGAAGCCAATAATATCTGATCCAGTATTGTTAGAATATGTGTTATTTAAACTGTAATTATACTCATCAATGTTTGATTCCATTACGAACTGCTTGTTAAATAATCACTTAACCTGACTGCTATGTCGTAATTAATTGTTCAAAGTGTAATTATATCGAATAACTAGTACCCTTGTTCTATTTCCTTCGAAACACGACTTATAGCGTGATTGGCTGAAACTATAGTGTTTTTTTCTAAAGGAGGGTACTTGTATTTCTATGCAATCAACCTCCTTAGTAATCCTATTGAAATAATTCGTGGATATTGAACAGTTATATTATTTGGAACCAATTTTTATGACAATAGAATATTATTTCATTTCCTAATCACATTTTTTTCTGTTAGTGGTAATGATAGGAAGGCATAGCTCCAGATCTCCTTTTTTACATACCCTTCTATAGTAGATAGCTTTGATTCAAGCCATACTGGTATATCTGATGATGTAATATTAATAATTATTGATCCTTGTTATTAATGATCAATACTATCCATAATACATATTCTACTAGTCGTCAGGCTCGCTTCGCTCGCCATATCCGTCTAGCAAGTCTGGACCTCCGACTGGATAGTTGAAGAATGAGATCAGCAAGCTCGCTTCGCTCGCCTGCATTTTTTATTTGAGCATGCTTAATTCCATCAGGAAGTCAAAGAACTGAGGAAACTCAGAAAAGCTGAGAAAAACTTTGATTTTGGGCGTATCTTTGATGAGATATTAAAGTCACCTCATCAC
This sequence comes from Nilaparvata lugens, assembly GCF_014356525.2. Taxonomy (NCBI): domain Eukaryota; kingdom Metazoa; phylum Arthropoda; class Insecta; order Hemiptera; family Delphacidae; genus Nilaparvata; species Nilaparvata lugens. Next base: position 13,000,023 of record NC_052507.1, on the reverse strand, counting down.
AAAATTTTTAGACCCTAGGTACCTCTGTACCAAATTTGAACATTTTCTGTCTATTAACAATTTCTGTTCATTTGTTCTCGATAAAGCTGAGAAAGCGCAAAAAAAACGCTGGAAAAACGCAGATTTTGGGCGTATCTTTGACGTTATTGCAAATTCCTTCTAACACAACAATATTACACCCTAGCTGATCTTCTGTACTAAATTTAAACATTTTCTGTTCATTTGTTCTCGATAAAGCTGGGAAAACGCTCAAACACGCTGGAAAAACGCAGATTTTAGGCATATCTTTGACGTTATTGCAAATTCCTCCTAACACAACATTATTACACCCTAGCTGAGCTTCTGTACTGAATTTGAAAATTTTCTGTTCACTTTTTGTGTAGTTGAGAAGTTGATATTGTGGTAATTATTCATATTGAATGAAAAAGACTAAGAAATTGTCAAAAAACCACTGATTTAGTTTATCAGAGATTGACAATGGTGTAATAACCGAAACCGGTCTTTCTAATTATCAATAAATCAGTGGTTTTTTGACAATTTCTTAGTCTTTTTCATTCAATTTTCTGTTCATTTGTTCTCGATAAAGCTGAGAACACGCTGGAAAAACGCAGATTTTGGCTGTATCTCTGACGTTATTGCGAATTCCTTCAAACACAACATTATTACACCCTAGCTGAGCTTCTGTACTAAATTTGAACATTTTCTGTTCATTTGTTCTCAATAAAGCTGAGAAAACGCTTAAACACGCTGGAAAAACGCAGATTTTGGGCGTATCTTTTGAAATGTTTTCAAATCCGTTATTAGTGCGCCTCTAAAGGGCCAATTGAACATACCTACCAAATTTGAACGTTTTTGGTCCCGTAGATTTTTAGTTCTGCGAGTGAGTGAGTGAGTGAGTCAATCAGTCAGTAAGTGAGTGCTATTTCGCTTTTATATAAAAAAGATTTACAAAGAGAATATACCTATTATATACCTATACCTATACCTATACCTATACCTATACCTATACCTATACCTATACCTATACCTATACCTATACCTATACCTATACCTATACCTATACCTATACCTATACCTATACCTATACCTATACCTATGATAGATTTTCATAATTGAGATGGAATATTTTTGTAGCTCATAATAAAGTATTTCTACTCAATCTACAAACAATTTGGCAACAGTTGGCAGAGTTGTAAAAGGATTGATCTATCTGCTTTACCTTGCCCTAGGACAACAAATCAATGTTAATCAGATACTGACTGTATAACCTAAATCCTACTATACTAGTTATCAATAATTACACCTCGAGTTTCCTATTGAATTGATTACCCAAATTTTCGAATTCATGAGATGAGACGCATTGCATTTGAGATTGATTGTAGAGATGTCTGAAACCTATTGCCTGTACAATAATCAAGCCAATTACTGCCTTTGACATCTCTCTAACAACACAATAGAACGATCTAATCAATTTTCTCCGTTTGCCCTTTCTCTTAATACGGGGCAGAGAATTGGTTGAAGATAGACAAAAGAATTCCTGCTCTCTCATATAGATGACTACTTCAATTGATTGCTTACGTCATTATTGATATTGGACAATAACAATGATCAACGTCATTGAGCATTGAGGATTGTGTTGCGGAGAAAGGCTATTGTTGTTAACGTTATTGAGGGGAAATCGATATAATTATTGTTATGAGAGATTCCATAATGTATGAGAAGATTCATGTAGAGATTAAAACTGGGTTCACATTGTAAAAGTTTTCCTACGAGAATCTATCGTGAAAATGTCTACAAAACGCAACAACGATTCACATTTTGTTGAGGGTGATGCCCACAACAGCTACAGACTTGTGCTTGTGTGATGAGGGGAATGATGATGAGTTTACCTTCTCAGGTAGGCTCTACTCATAAAAATAATATACTCATAAAATAGTATAAGCTCTACTAAAAGAAAATTAAAATAACATCAGTAGCCGAAACATGTCGCGATGAAATAATTTAAAAGGGTACTCAGATTTATAAATTCTTATTTATATAAGCCCTACTTATACTATGATGGATGTATAAATCATTCTCAAATCATGGAATAACCGATCTATATTTAAACAGTAAATACGTTTCCCCTATGCTGATATGATACAGAAAACTATAATCCTGGTTATCAATGATTCTCTACTCTGGCGAAACGACACGCTTGCAATAAAAAATGGGCCAACAAGATAGATTTCGATAAAGAACTGAAGAATTCTTGAAAGTTCAGCTTCCAATATTCCTCGCGGGTAGGGGGTCACATGGTAACTATAGTCCTGGTTTTCATTGATTTTCTACTCTGCCAGAAAGATAGAAATGAAAGAAAAAATGGATCGAAAAGATAGATTTGAATAAATAATTGAAGAATTCTTCAAAGTTCTAATATTCCTCGTGAGTGGTGGGGGGCGCCAACAGACTAGCTACAACCCCTCAATGAAAAATAATTATCCGACTCTGTGTATAATATTGTTTCTTATGGAAAAGTTCAATTTATTTTCAGTTTACCAATGTTCAGATACTTCCATTAGAACAAATTTTATTCTTTCTCTGTTCAACATGAGAGCAATCTATCGGAAAGAAGTCCTCCAAGACTGAAACAAGACTGAAAGACCGTAACTGGATAGAACACAATCTATAACTTATTTCTATAGAAAGATGGATTTTGATCGAAAATGTATTATACAAATGATCGTAGGAATAAAGTCAAGCAACGACAACAAATCTTCTCTCAAATTAAGCCATACCCTGTCCAAATACAGCAACGGGATACGTCCTTACAAAATTGAATGAAAAAGATTAAGAAATTGTCAAAAACCACAGATTTATTAATTGATACTTAGAAAGACCGGTTTCGGTTATTACACCATTGTCAATCTCTAGATGTTTATCAGAGATTGACAATCGTGTAATAACCGAAACCGGTCTTTCTAAGTATCAATGAATCTGTGGTTTTTGACAATTTCTTAGTCTTTTTCATTCAATATGAATAATTACCACAATATCAACTTCTCAACTACACAAAAAGTCCTTACAAAACATGGAAGTGCTAAAAGAATTGCAGGCCTACAAAATGAAATCATGGCCTGCAGGAAAAGTGGCCGAGAGAAAAACAACTGAAAATGTGCGAAGCTGCTATGAATTAGTGATGAGAGCGAGCGAGACGGTGTGCTTTGTAAATTGTTGAGATGTCGAAAAATTCCGAAAAAACACGAAGATGACCGAACGCTTATCAGGGGGTTTCAAGAGGATGAGGTGTTTCAATACCCCCTTCTTGGAGCAGGGTACAGGGTGGTTCAGGGGGGCTCTGGGGGGCGCAAAAGCAACAGAAACAGGCGCTCGAGTTGTGTTCAGTTACTACTGAACTCTCGAACTGTCACGGAGTACGAACGCTCCGCTAGCGGTACATTATCACACGTGAGCATGACGTTCGAGACCGGAACTTCTAGAGAAGTTTTACTTATTTTTCGTGACTTCTCTCAGAAACTGAGTTGAAGAATTCGTGGTTGAACTGGGAATATATTCTTGACTACAATCCCCTGACGTAAGGGTTGTTTGAACGTGAGTGATTTTCCGTGATCTCTCTCAAAAACTGAGTTGATCCCATTTGAGAATCTATTGTAGAATATTGTGAATATCTTCCTGACTGAATTCCCTACTGTCAGTTGAAAGTGTTTGTAGCTTAAGATATATGAGAAAAACTGTTTCCTCATGATCAATTTCTTCCCTCTAAAAGTTTCAAACAGACAACGTTCATCATTCTCAATATTATAATTAGTAGATTTTCTAATACCACGAGAAGTGGTTAAGATAGTAAAGCTAATTTTATCAGTGATTTTTTAATGTGTCATTTCAAGCAATGAACATATAATTTAATAGTGTATTCGGAATCTGACCCGTGCTTCGCAACTGGAAATGGGTGTTCGTCACTTGTACTGGAGTCACGTGGTTGCTGGTCTGTTCCTGCCTCTGATTGTAGCTGGATGTCACAGTCATTCTCAAAATAATGGTGAATTTTTGAAATTTTACATTTTTATGTATAAATTCACTATATAAGCTTCCACATATTTATATCTATTCATCGGCGTACTTACACACATACGTACATGAACTAATACAAACAATATAAAAACTTTAAGTAAGTTACCCTTTTATTAGAAGCTTTAAAATATCTTAACGACTAGTTTCGAGCATAGGTCATTTTCAAGTTAAAGTTTTAACTTTGACCTACGGTTGAAACTAGTCGTTAAAATATTTTAAAGTTTTTAATAAAAGGGTACTAAAAGTTTTTATATTGTTTTTATTTGAATCAAATAGCCCATATAAGCCAAGTGATTTTTTTCATACACATGTACCACAGTCGCATGTAGAAAACCGCATGTTGTTTTATTATGCATCGAAATACTGTTCAGGTTAAAAGGTCTGCACCTGGATTAAAATTAGTTTGTTATCCTTGTCTGTTATCAGACAAAGCAGGTAGCTCTATCCTTTTCCAGCTCCGCACTGTTGCCAAATTGTTTTTATACTAAAAACAATAATATATAAAAACTACAAGACTTAACCTATTCCGGACTATGTGTTATCTAAATTAGAAAGGGATATAGCACAAGGTTACATTATTTATATGTAAATAGCATTATTTATACGAAATACTGTTCAGGTTATAAGGTCTGCACCTGGATTAAAATTAGTTTGTTATCCTTGTCTGTTATCAGACAAATCAGGTAGCTCTATCCTTTTCCAGCTCCGCACTGTTGCCAAATTGTTTTTATACTAAAAACAATAATATATAAAAACTACAAGACTTAACCTATTCCGGACTATGTGTTATCTAAATTAGAAAGGGATATAGCACAAGGTTACATTATTTATATGTAAATAGCATTATTTATACGAAATACTGTTCAGGTTATAAGGTCTGCACCTGGATTAAAATTAGTTTGTTATCCTTGTCTGTTATCAGACTAGGTAGCTCTATCCTTTTCCAGCTCCGCACTGTTGCCAAATTGTTTGTTTACTAAAAACAATAATATATAAAAACTACAAGACTTAACCTATTCCGGACTATGTGTTATCTAAATTAGAAAGGGATATAGCACAAGGTTACATTATTTATCCTCTCCCTATCATTTTGATATTGTACTTATTGTATAAATTGATAAAGAATACAACAATAAATAAACTATGAAGAAATATAATAAACTTCCAAAATATTTCATATCAACTATGGAGTTTTTTTATTAAATCATGAAAAAATATTTTCTTCACAAGTCAATCATCATTCCTGGACCGGAAATCAAGTAACGAAGCAGTGTGTGATTACATATATAACCTTATCTTTTGGACAACATAAACATTTTATCAAAATTTTTGGAGAGAAATAGTACAGGCTCAGCCTAGTTTTTCCTCCAATGTCATAATTGTACTATGATTATAGTATTTTATACAATAAATTAAAAAAAAAGTGATGAGATTTAAGTTACCGGGATAACTTGAAGCACAGTTATCTACTGTAGAAGGAGATGCGAAAAGAGAAGTGGGAACAATGCCTTCCCAACATTCCCAATGACTTTGTAACGTAATCCCGCTATAGGTATTGTACGTAATTATTACAAATTTATAACGCCATTGAGATTTACTTTTCATATCTATACTTTCTTCAAATACAAGGTGTTCAATCACCTCCAATGAATGTTTATGAGATGTACAATCTAAGGTGATTGAAGAAGGTTTTGGGTGGACAACTCTTTCTTAAGAATAATATTCATTGATATATGTAAACGAACCTTGGTGAATGTCACTTTAATGTTTATTCAATAACAGTTTGCGCCTGAGCAGAAAGTTTTGCTGTGGTGTTTTTTCAATTGGGTATGTTCATATAGAGAGAGAGCGGTTAGACGTTACAAGTATCAGCGATCTTTAGAAATACTAGTAGTTCTGTGAACAGTAAACCTCACGCAGTTTTCTCATCCACAAGTATCTGATGTTACCTGTTCTAGTTGATTCAGAATTCACATTTGAATCATAATTTACTCTTACAACCTGTTATTTGTTTTCTCCAAGATCAAAAACTCACTCATGTTAATAAACTCATTTACTCATTTCACGTTTGAATTTGTATCCCATATGATGATTTACCCAGTCTCGTGATAATCTTTCCATCTGATAAAAATATTTTTCAAGTATTATAAAATTATTTTTCTTCAATCAAGAACAATTTCTTTGGCATTATTCAGTTCATTTAATTATTTTTCATTTTATTGTCGATCACCTATTAAATTTCCTCTTCAAATGTGAGAATATTGATACTGATGGGCACGCATCATAAAAAATCTGGTGTGGTATACGCACACAACTTTCCTTGCTCATTGAACTGTAAGCCTCATTCTTAGATGAGAATAATTTAGGTGAATAATATAATGACGATTGGCGGCAAAATATTTGCAACTACGATCAGACTACTTTATATGTGTATATATAATTGTTTTCAGAGTACTTTTTCCTTTGTGTAAATTGTGAAATTCGATGATTTTTTTCAAAAGTCGTCAAAACAGCTGTTCTACAGATGAAATATCTCGACTATGACTGTGTTCTTTTTATAAACTGCTCTACCTACCTACCTCATGCACGAGAAGGAGGTTACAAAGTCCATTTCTCAAGGATGGAGTGGACCCCCCATAAGTTTTCCAGGAAAAAGACTCATGCCAGTTGATAGAGCTGATAAATTACTATACAGGGTATGAATTTGAAAAAAATCGGTCAAGTAATTTTTGGGAAAATCGTGAAAAACATGGTTTTTTAGTCATTATCCGCCATTTTTCTCAATAATATTACGGAGCTCCTGGAATTTTCTCAGGAATGAGACTCATGTCAGTTGATAGGGCTTATAAATAGCTATCCATGGTATAAATTTGAAGAAAATCGTTAGAGTCGTTTTCGAGAAAACCGTGAAAAACACGGCTTTTTAGTCATTATCCGCCATTTTTCTCAACAATATTACAGAGCTCCTGGAGTTTTCCCAGAAAAAAGACTCATGTCAGTTGATAGGGCTTATAAATAGCTATCCATGGTATAAATTTGGAGAAAATCGTTAGAGCCGTTTTCGAGAAAAACGTGAAAAACATGGTTTTTTAGTAATTATCCGCCATTTTTTCCGCCATCTTGAATTGAATTTTATTGAATTTCTTATTGTCGGATCCTTATGGTATAAGGACCTTAAGTTTGAAATTTCAAGTCGATTGGTTAATTAGGAATGGAGTTATCGTGTTCACAGACATACACACATACACACACACACACACACACACACACACACACACACACACACACACATATATACACACACACAAACCAACACTCAAAAATCATGTTTTTGGACTCAGGGGACCTTGAAACGTATAGAAAACTTGAAATTAGGGTACCTTAATTTTTTTTGGAAAGCAATACTTTCCTTACCTATGGTAATAGGGCAAGGAAAGTAATAAAAATATTGAAACCCTACCTCATATAAATAGACACGGCCAGACATCTGTGTAATGCATGCAATGAATAATCCACTTGTCAGCTGATTGATTATAAATAATTATATAGTCTGATTGATCCTATCTTCAAAGTAGATGATATATATATATATATAATATATATATATATATATATATATATATAATATATATATATATATATATATATATATATATATATAATATATATATATATATATATATTAAAGTGATATCAGAGTACGGAGGAATTCCTTTTCTTTTCATATTATCCATAATATGCAAAATTTCAAAAAAGCATTGTGTATAAATCGACGCGTAGTTAAAAAAGGAATATTCCTGTCAAATCTCATCGAATTCTATCAACGCGTTTGGCCGTAATCGCCTTACATACAGACAGACAAAAGCAAATCGAGTTGAAACATGTGGATTCACATCTCACTCATCTCACATCTCACCTCACACGTTCGGTCAATAATAGATAATATGGATTCTAGATCCTTCTAAGACGGTTCGACCGCTCTCTGTGTGGAATGTTAATGCATCCTTACTTTTTCAAGTCAATTTATCACTGTTCGATTAATCAAAAATATAACATGAATTTTTCGAATGAATCCATTTCCTTTTCAATCAATCACCTCCCAACAATTCACATGAAACTTATTTTCGCGCTAAAAAGTCGGTCAATAGAAAAATAACGGCAAAGTCATAGAGTAAAAAGTTTTCAAAACGAACAAAACCAACGAACAGCGCTTTGTGCTCTTGAAAATTCGATTTCAATGAGTGAAAGTCGTTGATTGGCCTCCAAACAATAGTCTATTCTCCTTTATTGTCTTGTTTATTTACTGGTTCACTCATTCATCCCTTCTCTTTCCATCATCTTTCTTCCCTTCTCTCACCTTTCTCTCTCAATCGGACTCGCAAAAGTTCATCAACTTTTCTGTTTGCATCGTTTATGATTTGGATTGTGTTGACGGCACTCAAAACGATATCACGGTTTTTGCAGGTTAAATTTTCCAATTTTTTCCATATTTTCTACGGGAAACACTGTGTTAATGTCATTCATTGATCAATTTCAACGTTATTTTTACACGGTGTTTGAAGTTTAGTGCTCTTCAAACACACGGAAATTTTATAACAATTGACTAAATATATTCTTACTATTGAGTTCTGATGGTTGAGAAGCTTCCGATAATTTATTTTGTGATGGATATTTGAGAAAATTATTGTTTAACGTTGAAGTGAGATGATTATCGTGAGGTCCACGTTATAATGACAGTATTTTATTCGAATGTCTATCATTCGACAAAGCAGATTGTGTTATTCATTTCTAGCTGCGCAACGTTGCCAGATCTGTTTTTTACAATTTGAAAATATACTTAACAGAATATTTCACCTCAATCAAGGAAATTTATCATATGCTCATTAAAAAATATATATTATTGACGAATATAATATACTTGATAATTTTGAGAGAGAATGAACTGTTAATATTTCCTTAGATATTAGGATTCTAGGCTTATTTCCTTAGATATCTAGACATTAATGAAAACAATATGAAAACTTGAAGTACCCTTTTATTAATAACTCTAAAATATTTCAACGACTAACTTCGACCATTGGTCATTTTCAAGTTAGAATGTTTTTTACATGTAAGAAAGTAAAAATGTAAAATAAATAAGTCTTCAATAAAAGGATACTTCAAGTTTTTATATTGTTTTTATTAACTTGAATAAAGTAGCCCATATAAGTAAAGTGATTTTATCTAGATATTACCTTAGATATCACACTGGTATCAGCCAACTTGAAGAAGGCAGTGGCAACGCAAAGAATCGGCAACGCTTTACTCCTATCTTATTTCTAACGAGGACATAATATTGTAATATGAGTTTTCTCATGAATAGATCAAGATTGTTACCCGTCCTGGGAAACAATGCCTTTCTATCATTTCAACTTATTTCTTTCCTAGTTATTCTGTAGAATTTTAGCACGTAATATTTTATTCTATTTTATTTCGTATTGTAGCAGAAAGGAATTTAATTAGATTTTGTATCAACACTTATTTTATTTTAAAATATTAATACAAAAATTAAATTACACCAGCGTAGCACCCTGTGACCTCATGTAGTCTTTTAGGAGGTCCAGTGAGGGTGATTTTCAATCGATTTGATTCAACTGACTTCATTACGAGAGTCTCACAATAGATATATATTTGATGGCATCAAACAGGTCAGACTCACGGATCAAACAAACATAACTTTTGTGAATACGGCGGCACGCTCTACATTCTAAATAGAAACTTCTCAACCCATCTTGAGATTGTCAATCTACTTTGTGGATTTGAATGAGTCTTGTCTTGCTTTTCTCTCAACTGACAAGTTGGAACTAAATGAGGCAAACTTCGCACAACACATTACAAATAACATATCACATAATGTAACACATCAAACATATGGCGTATATGACATGACATCGCATATAGCACATGACACATGTGAGAGATTGATAGAGAAAGAGTGAGGGTGAGTGAGAGGGAGTGAGGGAGAGGAAGATATAGTGGTATAGAGAGTGAGTGAGGGAGTAAGAGTGAGTGAGGGAGAGTGAGTGAGAAAGAAAGAGGGAGTGAGATGTATATGGAGTGGGAGAGAGAGAGAGTGAGTGAAAAAGAAAGAGGGGAAGAGATGAAGGGTGAGAGAGTGATTTATATAATGTGAGAGAAAGAGAGGGTAAGAGTGAGGGGATGATTGATTGATTGATTGAGTACTTTATTTATGTAGATTACAATATATACTGGCTTATACACTTATATACAATAGCTTACAATACAACAAAGTTATAGATGAATTTACATAATAGGACTAAGAAAATAACTATTGACTGTATATGATATGAAAAAGCAATTTGTAATATAATAACTATAGATAATAATCATATTGTTATGCATCTACATAAATTGGCGGAGCTTTGGACATATCAATGTCCATTCTTTGGGAAGAATATTAAAAATATCCTCCCCACTAACTCTCTACCAAAAACAGAGAGAGAGAGAGAGAGTGTGTGGAGAGAGAGAGAGAGAGAGAGAGAGAGAGAGAGAGAGAGAGAGAGAGAGAGATGACAGAGAGAGAGTAAGAGAGAGTGAGATTGAGTGAGTGATTACTATCCGATGATAAAATGCTCACAAATGTTGAGTTTTAAGACTTGCACTGGTGAGGCTGAAAGTCATATGAAAATCACTTGGAGAAAGTTCACTCTTGACAAGACGTAGAGCTTGATCTTATTTAAACTCATCGCTAGTTATTTGAGCATGAAAAGCCGCTGGAAGAGGAGATGAGGGAAGGAGAGAGAGAAAGTGAAAAAGAATAAAAGAGGAATAGGAAGAGAGCTTGATTGATCGTTTGAGTGCTTTATTTATGCAGATTACAATATTCATATACTAGCTTATACACTCATATTATAATAGCTCATAAAACAGCAAAATTTTGGATGAATTTACATAATATAGGAGAGAAATTATACTTTGAATGTAGATTCAATTTACATTCTTTGGAAAGAATAATTCTTCTCAGAATATCCTTCCCAGTAGAGCTGCTTTTACACCAAAGTTATTAACAAAATGTTTATTTTCCGTCCTAATAGACTCTATTAGATTGAAAGGAATTTGTCAAACACAATGTTCATCATGTGTATGATAAGTTATGTTCAATCTAATAGAATCTATAAGGAAGGACAAATGAACATTTTGCTGATAACTTTGGTGTAAACGCAGCTTTTCTCTCTACTGAAGAGAATGAATGAATAAATCGATTTATTTTTCAGATATGAAAAAAGCTGAAGAGCTTTTTTCTCCCATACCCACAGAACAAGATGATAGTTTACATAGCTAGAGCAGAAATTTATGAGAATAACTTATCATACATCTTCGAAATAGAAATCTTAATAAGTATATGCTCAAGTCAAGCCATACCAAAAAAGATAAATTATGAATAGCTACTAAAAACTTATGAATAATCCAAAAACATCAGTTCGGGGGATAATATACAATAATTCAGAGATCTTACTTGGTCTAACTTGAAATGAAAACAAAATAAATTAAACAGAGATAGAGTAAGAGAGGGAGTGGGAGAGAGAAGGAGAAATTATATTAGAATGGAGTTCTTTATCTATGTATGTTACAATATTTACTGGCTTATACACTAATTTACATTAAATAACGGTATTGCTGATTATTCAACGAATTTTACAAAGTATTTATATTTTGATGAGATATTGATAGAATTGGACAGTAAAGTTGGGGTTTTTTGGTAGAAATGAGTTAAATTTGAAAATCAGGTCAACATAACCTCAAACCTTACAAGTACTGCAAGTTACTGCATGGTAGTTTGAATAGCCTGGTGCAAGGTCAAGTCAGACTACATTGCACCATAGGGAGGTCCACGTTATAATGGCAGTAGAGAAAGATAGGAGAACGGCGATGCCGATTAGCAGTAGAGAAAGATAGGAGAACGGTATTGCCGATTATCTGCCTTGCCAATGCCTTCAATATACAGCTGATACTCGTACATCTAATGAGATATTTACTGGTCTTTTTTGTTCAAACTAATAAATTCCTTGATAAATTCACCATAAATTCTTGTTGAAAATGATCTATTATCTTCTATTTGTCTATAAAATATACCCAATGATTCAACAATAAATGTTTATGATTGAGATTTCATATTCCGATAAATTAATTATATTTTTGAGAAGCGATTTGTCAATCAATGTAGGGGAGTTAGAAAACGAAATTGCTGTCTGCTTTGTCGAATTATAGACAAGAATAGCACATCACTGTTAATCGAATACTGCCATTATAAATAATTTACTGCCATTACAAAATATTTACTTGTCTTTCTTGTTTAAAATAATAAATTCGCTGATGAACATACCGTAAATTCTTGTTGAAAATGACCAATAATTATCGTCCACGTTATAATGGCAGTAGAGAAGGATGGGAGAACGGCGTACCCGATTATCTGCCTTGCCACTGCCTTCAATAGAATACAGCTGATACTCATATATCTAATGAGATATTCACTGGTCTTTTTTGTTTAGAATAATAAATTCCTTGATGAATTTATCGCAAATTCTTGTTAAAAATGATATAATATTTATTATTTGTCAAATAATATATTTTAAATTATTTAACAATAAATTTTCATAATCGAGATAAAAATATTATGTTATTTCTACATTTTTGAGCAGCGATCTGTTAATGTAGAGGAGGTAGGAAGAGATAGAGCTGATTTTAAGCTCAAATTTTTTAAACTCTTTAAAACTTGGAAGATTATCTTTACATTTTTCTATTCTAACCGTATTGATGGAATGAATACAACATAGTTAGTTGATAAAGCTTAAAAAAAAGCGTACCTTCCATGGAATAACCTAATGATTATTAGGTTTCGATTTCAATTAGGGTTTAATTAGGTCAGGATGTTCCTGACAGAAGTCAGGTGAAGATGAAGATTTCAGTTCACTAGCGTTTTCCTCTATCTGCATCTATCATATTTTATATTTTCATATATATTT